>NW_024073501.1:0-3990 GCF_014754425.2 Oryx dammah
CTCTCCTGCCTTGCCTTTGCACCTATGGCCCAGTCGCCCTTGGGGAGGCTTTAGGGGCCGGTGGTTTTCATCCTGCTAAGTGCTCTAGCACATAGCGCTGTGTCAGACGGGAGGGAAGCCCAACTGCAAGGCTTCTCCCGCTGGGGTTGGCCACCCGGACTCAGGGCAGCACGGAGAGCACCAGGCTCCCAGGGCCCCTGGGTTGGGGAGGCAGCCCCACAACGAGTAGTCTGAAACCCTGCTCGCCTGCCAGTGTTTGACAGAACGAGTTTCCTTAGGTCTCTCCTCACCAGCACAGCCGCGTGCTTGTGTTTGGGGACTGGTCCTGCGGTTCTGAGCCGGGCCCACAGCCCCAGCTCAGGGAAGCAGCCCTGGAGCCAAGACCTCCGGGAGGCGCGTGCGGTCTCCGCATGGAAGCCGAGTGTAGGGCACGCTGGAAAGCAAGCCTGCTCGGGGGAAGAGAAGGCTGCCCAGCTGCGTGCGTCTGCAAGGCCTGGCTGGAAATCCCAATTGCGCCTCCTGAATGGCAGAGCTCCAGGTCTGCTCATAGCCTGGTCGGGCAGAATCCCTGGTGTGAAGCTGCTCTCCCCTGGGCGAGATTTGCCCAGGCTTGTGTCACTGCTTGTGTTGCTGCCCAGGAAAGAGCATGCTGCCCCGGCTGGGAGACGCAACTGGCGCCTTCCTGGCCTCAGTTCCACTACTGCCTTGCCTTTGAACCTAGGGGCCAGGAGCCCACGGGGAGGCGTTAGGGGCCGGTGGCTTTCACCCTGCCAAGGACTCCAGCACTTAGTACTGTGTCAGACGGGAGGGAAGCCTAACTGCAAGGCTTCTCCCGCTGGGGCTTGGACGCCCGGACTCAGTGCAGCACGGAGAACAGCTGCTCACAGGGCCCCTGGGTGGGGGAGGCAGCCCCACAACGCGGAAGCTGAGACCCTGCTCTCCTGCCAGTGCTTGACACCCCGAGTTTCCCTAGGGCTCTCCTCCGCAGCACAGAGGCGAGCAAGGAGTTGGAGACTGCCCCTGCGGTTCTAAGCACCCGCCCACAGCCCGAGCTCAGGGAAGCAATCCGGGAGCCAAGAATTCCGGGAGGCTCTTGGCGCCCCCGCATGGAAGCCGAGTGCACAGCACGCTGTTAAGCAAGCCTTCTCGGGGAAGAGCAGGCAGCCCAGCTGCGTGCGTCTGCAAGGCCTGTCTGGGAAATCCCAAGTGGGCCTCCAAAACTGAAGAGCTGCAGCTCTGCTTAGATGCCCGAAATGGCAGAGTCCCTGGTGTGAGGCTGCTCTGCCCTGGCCGAAACTTGCCCATATTTGCCTCGCTGCTAGTGTTCCTGCCCAAGTAGGAGCATGCTGCCCCAGGCTGGGAGACACCACTGGCGCCTTCCTGGCCTCAGTTCCTCTCCTTCCTTGCCTTTGCACCTAGGGCCCAGGCGCCGTTGGGGAGGCTTTAGGGCCGGTGGCTTTCACCCTGCCAAGGACTCCAGCACTTCGCACTGTGTCAGACGGGAGGGAAGCCCAACTGCAAGGCTTCTCCCGCTGGGGCTTGGCCGCCCGGACTCAGCGCAGCACAGAGAGCACCAGGCTCCCAGGGCCCCTTGGTGGGGGAGGCAGCCCCACAACGCGGAGGCAGAGATCTTGCTCTTCTGCCACTGCTTCACACACTGAGTTTCCCTAGAACTCTCCTTCCCAGCACAGACGCGTAAACATATTTGGGGCCTGCCCCTGCGGGTCTGAGCTCCGACCCACAGCCCCACCTCAGGGAAGCCGCCCTGGAGTCAAGACCTCCGGTAGGCACGTGGCACCCCCGAATGGAAGCCGAGTGCACAGCACACTGGAAAGCGAGCCTCCTCGGGTGAAGAGCAGGCAGCCCAGATACGTGCGTCTGAAAGGCCTGGCGGGGAAATCCCAAGTGCGCCTCCAGAACGGCAGAGCTCCAGCTCTGCTCAGAGGCCCAATCTGGCAGAGTCCCTGGTGTGAGACTGCCCTGCCCTGGGCGACACTTGCCCAGAATTGCCTCGTTGCTAGTGTTCCTGACAAGGAAGGAGCATGCTGCCCCAGGCTGGGATATGCCACTGGCGCCTTCCTGGCCTTAGCTTCACTCCTGCCTTGCCTTTGCAGCTAGGGCCCAGGCACCTTTAGGCAGGCTTTAGGGGCCGGTGGATTTTACGCTGCTAAGGGCTCCTTCGCTTAGCACGGTGTCAGATGGGAGGGAAGCCCAACTGCAAGGCTTCTCCCGAAGGGGCTTGTCCGCCCGGGCTCAGTGCAGCACGGAGAGCACCAGGCTTCCAGGGCCCCTGTGTGGGGGAGGAAGCCCCACAACGCGGAGGCTGAGACCCTGCTCGCCTGCCAGTGCTTGACAGACCGAGTTCCCTAGGGCTCTCTTCCCCAGCACAGACGCATGCAAGTGGTTGGGGACTGCCCCTGCGGTTCTGAGCTCCCGCCCACAGCCCCAGCTCAGGGAAGTATCCCCGGAGCCAAGACCTCCGGGAGGCGCCTTGTGCCCCCGCATGGAATTCGGGTGCACAGCAAGCTGGAACGCGAGCCTCCTCGGGGGAAGAGCAGGCAGCCCAGCTGCGTGAATCTGCAAGGCCTGGCTGGGACATCCCAAATGCTCCTCCAGAACGGCAGAGCTCCAGCACTGCTAAGAGGCCCAATATGCCAGAGTCCATGGTGTGAGGCTGATCTGCCCTGGACGACAGTTGCCCAGACATGCCTCGCTGCTAGTGTTCTTGCCCAGGATGCAGCATGCTGCCCCTGGCTGGGAGACGCCACTGTCGCCTTCCTGGCCTCAGCACATCTCCTGCCTTGCCTTTGCACCTAGGGCCCTGTCACCCTTGGGGAGGCTTTTGGGGCTGGTGGTTTTCACCCTGCCAAGTGCTCCAGCACTTGGCGCTGTGTCAGACGGGAGGGAAGCCCAACTGTAAGTCTTCTCCAACTGAGGCTTGGCCGTGGGATTCAGCGCAGCATGGAGAGCACCAGGCTCCCAGGGCCCCTGGATGGGGGAGGCTGCCCCACAATGCGGAGGCTGAGACCCTGCTCGCCTGCCCGTGCTTGACAGACCGAGTGTCCTTAGGGCCCTCCTCCCCAGCACAGACACGTGCAAGTGTTTGGGGACTGCCCCTGCGGTTCTGAGCTCCCGCCCACAGCCCCAGTTCATGAAAGCAGCTCCGGAGCCAAGAACTCCGGGTGGCGTTTGGTGCTCCCGCATGGAAGACGAGTGCACAGCACGCTGGAAAGCGACGCTCCTCGGGGAAGAGCAGACAGCCCAGCTGCGTGCGTCTGCAAGGTCTGGCTGGGAAATCCCAAGTGCGCCTCCAGAACGGCAGAGCTCCAGCTCTGCTCAGAGGCCCGATCTGGCAGTGTCCCTGGTGTGAGACTGCTCTGCCCTTGGCGAAACTTGCCCAGATTGTCTTGCTGCTAGTGTTCCTGCCAAGGAAGGAGCATGCTTCCCCAGGCTGGGAGATGCCACTGGCGCCTTCCTGGCCTCAGTTCCTCTCCTGCCTTGCCCTTGCACCTATGGCCCAGGCGCCCTGGGGAGGCTTTAGGGGCCAGTGGCTTTCACCCTGCCAAGGACTCCAGCACTTAGCACTGTGTCAGACGGGAGGGAAGCCCAACTGCAAGGCGTCTCCCGCTGGGGCTTGGCCGCCCGGACTCAGCGCAGCATGGAGAACACCAGCTCACAGGCCCCTGGGTGAAGGAGGCAGCCCCACAACGCAGAGGCTGAGTCCTGATCGCCTGCCAGTGCTTGACAGACCGAATTTCCCTAGAGCTCTCCTCCACAGCACAGACGCGTGCAAGGAGTTGGGGACTGCCCCTGCGGTTCTAAGCACCCGCCCACAGCCCGAGCTCAGGGAAGCAATCCGGGAGCCCAGAATTCCGGGAGGCTCTTGGCGCCCCCGCATGGAAGCCACGTGCACAGCACGCTGGAAAGCAAGCCTCCTTGGTGGAAGAGCAGGCAGCCCAGCTGCGAGTGTCTGCAAGGCCTGGCTGGGAA
>NW_024073504.1:0-3989 GCF_014754425.2 Oryx dammah
TACTGCTAAAGAAAAAGGCTGAGAAAACAATTATGTAAGCTTTCAACCAAAAAAAAAAAAGAAGAAAAATTACAACTAATGTAAACTGAAATAAGAACATAATAAAAAATGTCAAATTGGTAAAATAGAAAATGATAGAAATAACTGTGAGATACCAAGTTAATTCTGCTAAAATGATTAATAAAATATACATTCCTAGGTAAAATTATCATGGTGAAAAAAGAGAAAGCACAAATTATAACTATAAGGAATGAAAAGTAATCTATAATACAGATGCTACGGTGTTAATCACCTGAAACTATTACAGCATTAATTGGCTGCTGCTGCTAAGTCGCGTCAGTCATGTCTGACTCTGTGCAACCCCATAGATGGCAGCCCACCAGGCTCCCCCGTCCCTGGGATTCTCCAGGCAAGGACACTGGAGTGGGTTGCCATTTCCTTCTCCAGTGCATGAAAGTGAAATTAACTGGTTATACTCCAATACAAAATAAAAAGTATAATAAAAATACAAAAAGGATAATAAAATTCATTAACAAGTATATGCTACTGAGTTATTACAAGTGGGAATGTGGAGAAAGTTGAGAAATCTGTCTCTCTGGCAAAAGTGCAGTGACAATTCAGTGGAGGAATGATACAAGCAAATGATTTGGGGACAACTGGATATATTCATAGCCAAGTAAATGAAACTGGGCCTAAATCTCACACCTTATACAAAAATTTAAGGAGAATCTCAAAATGGACCATACCCCCATGTGTGAATTATAAAACTATGACTCTTTTTGAAGAAAAGAAAATCTTCAGGACTAATTGTTAGACAAAATGATTTTTGTCATGACACTTAAATCACAATCCATAAAAAATAAACTATTTCATCAAAATTAAAAATGCTTGCTCTGTGAAAGATACTATTAAGAGAATGAAAAAGACAAAGCACAGAATGGCAGGAAATATTTTCACAATGTATTTTCATCAAAGGATGTTATTCAGAATACAACATACTCTCTAAACTCAGCAGGAAGAAAACAAGCAATCTAACTGAAAAACGAACAAAAGTTTCACCCAGACACTTCATGCAAAAACTTTGTATAAGGGAAATAAGCATGTAAATAAGCATGTAAACAGATGTTCAACATCATTAACCATCAGGGAAATGCAAATTAAAGCCACAATGAGATACCAGTCCACATCTTGCTTAATGGCTAAAATGAAAAATTCTGATGATAACAAGTCCTGGCAATGATGTAGAGAAACTGGATCACTTATACACTGCTGGTGGGAAAATGGTACAGTCATTCTGGAAGACAGTTTAGCAGTTCCACATAAACTTAAATATTCACTCACCTTACATCTCAGCAGTCATACTCCTTTACGAGCATTTATACTTGAGAAATGAAAACCGTGTTCACACAAAAATCTGTACATGAATATTCATGGCAACTGTGTTTGTGGTGGCCAAAAGCTGGAAACCAGCCAAATGTTCTTCATTGTGTGAATAGATAAATATGCTGTGGTACACACATACAATAAAATATTACTTATAGATCTATCTCCACTTGAAATAGGGTTAAGTCTCAATAAACCAATTTAAATTAAAAATATCATAAGTAGAACATGAATATAATAGACATTGTGAATCAGAGTTTAACCTAGCCTAACCTTAACGTGTTGTACTGAAAGTGAAAAACAGAATGATTGTATGAGTGCAGAATGGTTGTAGTGTATCAGTTGTTTACCCGCATGATCCCAGGGCTGACTGAGAGCTCAGCTTGCTGTTGCTGTTCAGCATCACTAGAGACTGTCAGACAGCATGTTACCAGGATGGGGAAAGGTAAAAATTGAAAATACAAAGTATGGTTTCTAGTGAATGCATATATGCCTTTCTCATAACCATAAAGTCAAAAATTCTAAGTTGGTCCATCATAAGCTGGGGACAGTCTGTAGTGATTAAAAGAAATATGCTATTGATACATGCAATAGCCTAGCTGGATCTCAATGGTGAGTGAAAAAAGTATCTCAGAAGACTACATAGTACATGCTTACACACTATATTATTACAATTACATACATAATGTATGAGTTTACTTTTACAGCATTCTCAAAAGGAAAAAATATAGATACTAAGTTTTGTTGGAGTGCATTATAATACTATGGCACAGGAAGATCCAGCATGCTTATTTGAAGTGTATTTTGCAAGAAGAAAAAATAATAAGCAACTAACTAGTGAGACTGAACAGTTTGGGCCAGTGGGATGGAAAATGTGACATGAGGACAATTCCAAGACACATGATCTAATAAGTACAATTCTACTTGTGGAGGCAATGAGACTGAATATTCTGATCTGTCTCAAAATCTAATAAATAATACTCAATATCAGGTTTCAAAAGTATAATTATTTTATTTCTGTCATAAATTCATATGAACACAATCAATAGAATAGACTCTTAAAGTCAGAAGAACTGATTTTTTTATCATTTTATGTCAAAGTAATTTTACATATTGAAAAAACTAACTAGAGCCCTAAAACCCAGAAAAAAATACATTAAAAATTTTGGATAAGACTACATTTCACCAAGAAGACCAAAGATCTGTGAGTTTTTAAATAAAGTGCTTAGATTCTGGATAGAGCAATATAACTGTAGGCTAAATAAATGACTAGCAAGTAGATTACAAGAAGGGTTCATAGCTTATACTAAATTTTATTTTAGATCTGTTCATGTTGCAGCAAATGGTATTATTTTATTCTTTTTTATAGCTGAATGGTTTCATCATGGGTTTCCCTGGTGGCCCGGCGGTAAAGAATGCATTTGCCAAGCAGGAGACACAGATTTGACCCCTGGGTCAGGAAGAACCTCTGGAGAAGGAAATGGTACCCCACTCCAATATTCTTGCTGGAAAGTTCCATGGACAGAGCAGTCTGGAGGGCTACAGTACATGGGGTTGAAAAACAGTGGGACATGACTTAGCAACTAAACAACAACAGCAACAATTTCTTTGTACATATGTTCCACATCTTTATCCACTCCTCTGTTGATGGATATTTCATTTTGCTGTACAGCAGAAGCTAACACAACACTGTAAATCAACTCCACTCTAATAAAACGTTTAAAAACAAAAAACAAATGCTGTTTTAAATGGGATGGCAAAATTATTGTGTTGAATAATTATCAGTGAATGTCACCTAGTTTGTTCCTCAATTCCCCTCAGCTCAAACCTTTATTACTAATTGCTTTTGTGAAGCCCCCTTTCAGGATCAGCCTAACTTAATTACCAGTGAAAGAAAACTTGACAAAGTAAAAGTTTGTGGTGAGCCAGACTTTTTTTCCCATCTGTGCACAGACCACATGACGTATGGAAACGACAAACCCCACTTCCTGTTTGAAGGAGTCACACAGGACCTGAGGTTATATGTATATGTGCTGCCAGGCACTCAAAGACACTCTCAGCTTGAGGCAAAACTGAGCACATTTGTGCAGGGGAATACATGCCTCATGCTGCTCTCCAGCCTGCTCTGGGTGTTCCTGGCCTTCATCTTCTCTGGTAGGGATGCTCCCAAGCATGGGTGCATGTGTTCAGGGTGAAAGCCCTGCACACAGGCACGTGGTGCTTCACGGGGACTTAAGGAGGGAAGGAGGACTGGAGAAAAGCAAGCGCCTTATGAATTCAGGTTGTTTTGGGGGGTGGTGGTCCTAAATGAGCCTAATTCCTACATTATTTTATTCATTGTTTCATCTCTGTTTTCTGATTTTCCCCACAGGATCCAGTGTAGCCCAGAAAGTTATTCAAGACCCGCCAGACATACCCAGTCGAGTTGGGGAATCAGTTACCCTAAACTGTCGGTGTCAAACAAGTTGGAGCAGTTACAACATTTTTTGGTACAAGCACCTTCCCAGTGGAGAGATGATTTTCCTTACAAGGGATGGCCACTACTCTATAAATTTTGAGAGATCACGTAAATCCTCCAGCCTCACCATTTCAACCTTACAACTGGA
>NW_024073505.1:0-3987 GCF_014754425.2 Oryx dammah
TGAAGATGTATCTGGGCTTCCCAAGTGGTGCTAGTGGTACAGGACCTGCCTGCCAATGCAGGAGACAGAAGACATGCAGGTTCAATCCCTGGGTCAGGAAGGTCTGCTGGAGGAGGGCACGGCAACTCACTCCCGTATTCTTGACTAGAAGATCCCTTGGACAGATGAGCCTGGTGGGTTATGAATTCATGGGGTCACAAAGAGTCTGACATGACTGAAGCGACTTAGCACACACAACTGGGTGAGATGAGGTTTGTGCCCATGTCTGGTTCTTGGGAATGCTCAGTCATTGAGAACTGTTATTATTCTTAATGATTGGGTTACTGGCCTTCGAATATTATTTCTGCTTAAGTAAAAAGAGTAATACTTTCTGGAATGCCTTTACTCTTTAATTTCTCTTATGTGTTCATGGTGCTTGGTATTTTCCTTATATTTATTGTTTACAATATAAACTGAATTGTTTGTATAAATATAAGTAGTAGAGCAAAGAAACAAAAATCAAAAAAACACAATAGGAATTTGTGGGAAGGTGTAACAGCGAAATGTATCTAACGTTTCCACCAAAAGCAAGAAGAGAGAATGACACTTTCTTGTACTTTGATTTCATGTTCCCCTCCCAGCAGCTTCTTTCCTGACCATGACCTTGTACACATTGTTACTTACCAGTCCTCCACCAAGACCTCTGGCCTTCTTTCTCAGCCCTCCCCACACTCTTGGCTGTTTTCTCCCTCTCCTTGAGGATCTCCTTGAGAATACAGAAATGTAGCTCTCATTGCTGCTCCTCTGTGCTCATTACAGTCCCTGACAAGTACTTATAAGAATTCCTAACATTTGTGGAATCGTTAACATGTTTTAACCCCTTATCCTATCATTTCCTGCTTAATCCTCACAATTCTGTAGTTACCCTTACCTAACAGATTTAAAAACTGAGGCCCTGGGGGCTTGTCCCACTTATCAAGTAAGGGGCAGAGCCAGGAGTCAGATTTTGTGTGTGTCTGATTATTTTTTCACAGTGTTTCAATTGTACAGCAAAATAGTAGTGTGTATTTCTTAAGCATAGATTTTTAATTTATCCTCCTCCTCCACTCTCCTCTTTGGTAACCATTAGTTTGTTTTCTATGTTTGTGAATATGTTTCTGTGTTGTAAAAATGTTCATTTCTATCAATTTTTAAGATTCCACATATAAGTGATCATATATGATATTTGTCTTTCTCTGCTGACTTATTTCACTTAGTCTCATAATCTCTAGGTTCATCTATATTGCTGCAAATGGCATTGTTTCATTCTTTTTATGGCTGAATAATATTCCTCTGTGTGTGTGTGTGTGTATGTGTGTGTGTATCATATCTTTATCCATCCATCTGTCCATGGATATATACCTTGGCTATTGTAAATAGAAAAGTTGTGAAAACTGGGGTGCATGTATCTTTTTGAATTAGGGTTTTTATGTTTTCCATATATTTGCTGAGGAGGGGAGTTGCTGGATCACACAGTAACTCTTTTTCAACTCCTTAAGGAATTTCCATATTGTTTTCCATAACAGCTGTACCAATTTACATTCCCACCGACAGCGTGGGAAGGTCCCCTTTCCTCCCCACCCTCACCAGCATTTATTATTTGTAGATGTTAAATGATGGTCATTCTAACCAGTGTGAGGTGATACTTCATTGTAGTTTTGATCTGCATTTCTCTAATAATTAGTGACTATAAAGAAAACTCAGCACAGAAGAATTGATACTTTTGAACTGTGATGATTCAAGAATACTCTTAAGAGTCCCTTGGACTGCAAGGAGGTCAAACCAGTCAATCCTAAAGGAAATCAGTCCTAAATATTCATTGGAAGAACTGATGCTGAAGCTGAAGTTCCAATACTTTGGCCTCCTGATGCGAAGAACTGACTCCTTAGAAAAGACCCGGATGTTGGGAAAAATTGAAGGCGGGCAGAGAAGGAGACATCAGAGGGTGAGATGGTTGGATGGCATCATCAACTCGATTGCCATGAGTTTGAGCAAGCTCTGTGAGTTGGTGATGGATAAGGAAGCCTGGCATGCTGCAGTTCATGGGGTCACAAAGAGTCAGACATGACGGAGCAACTGAACTGAATAATTAGTGATGCTGAGTATCTTTTCATGGGTCTGTTGACCATGTGTATGTCTTTGGAGAAATGTCTATTTAAGTCTTCTTTGCATTTTTTGATTAGGTTGTTTGTTTCTTTGATACTGAGCTGTATAAGCCATTGTTTATACAGATATTGGCTGTATTTACATAGACTAGAAACAAAGTATCAGAAAGAGAAAATAAGGAAACAATCCCATTGACATCACATCAGAGGAAAAAAAAAAAACTCAGAATAAACCTACCTAAGGAGGTAAAAAGTCTGTATACAAAACTGGTAAGACACTGATGAAAGTAATTGAAGATGATACAAACAGATGAAAAGATAAACTGTATTCTTGGATTGGAAGATTCAATATTGTTAAAAATAACCATACTACCCAAGACAATTTACAGAGTCAATGCAACCTCTATCAAATTGCTAGTGGCATTTTTCACAAAACTAGAACAAAAAAAAATTTTTTTTTTATTTGTATGGAAACAGAAAAAACTGCAAATAGTCAAAACAATCTTGAGAAAGAAGAACACAGCTGCAGGAATCACAGTCCCTGATTTCAAACTATTTTACAAAGTTACAATAATGAAAAAGTATGTTACTGTCACAGAAACCAGACACATAGATTAATGGAACAGGATAGAAAACCCAGAAATAAACCCACACACTTATGGTCACTTAATCTAAGACAAAAGAGGTAACAATATGTAATAAAGAACAGACAGTCTCTTCAATAAATAGTGTGGGGAAATCTGCACGACTGCATGGAAAAGAAATAGAACATTCTCTAATACCATATAAAAAAAAAAGTAAAAATGAATAAATGAGCAAAGACCTGTAAGACAAGATACTTAGTAAGACAAGATCTTCGAGGAACACATAGGCAGCATACTCTTTGACATAAATCACAGCACTATTTTTTTTTTTTTTGGATCTGATCCCTAAAGTAATGGAAGCAAAAGCAAAAATAAACAAATGTGACCTGGTTAAACTTAAAAGTATTGCGCAAAGGAAGCCATTTTAAAAAACACCAAAAAGGCAACCTATGGAAAAGAATAAAATATTTGCAAATGACATGATCAGCAATGTATTACTTTCCAAAATAAACAGATAGGGTTCGAAGTAAATTTAAAAAGATTCCCAACTCCAGAGGCTGAGAAGTGAATTACTCTGCTTGTACAAGACTTCAGGTGGCTGTTGACTGTGGTCCTTGATAGAACTGCTTCATATCATGATTTCGTGTGCATGCACGCACACACACACACACACACACACACACATACACAGGAACAAAAATGTCACAAAACAACATTCCTATTGCTCTGTGCTCTGATATTTTCTGTGATGCCAGTTCTATTCTACTTCATATAAAAGACAAAATGATGATCACAATGCACAAAATTAATTTCATAATCCACTGACTACATCTGAAGTTTGACAAACACTGTCCCTGCCTTTCCCCCTGTTAGGCTGGGCTCCTGGTCCATGTTAGCATCACATCAGGAACTTCATTGTTGTTTCAGATTGTCACAGCAACCTTGCTAGGCTAAGTTTCCAGTAATGGAACTGTCTTGGAAAGATAAATAATTTACCCTGAGTCTAATGAGAAGTTGAATCAGAACTTAGAACTGTCTGACTCCAAATTTATTTTTTGTTTTCAATAAATGTTAGTTAAACTGAATGATGTTCTCAGGAGATATTTTCCCCAAAACATAACAAAAGTTTAGTAAAGTCACAAGATATGACTCCTGTTTTGAATCTCATTTGGAGAATATCACTTTTGAAATGGTTTTTGTCATTTATGTGTTATGGGCTAATAAGTGTCAGGAGAAGATATTCAAAATCTTACCCCTCTCCAGCCAAGAGCCCTTTGTCT
>NW_024073507.1:0-3986 GCF_014754425.2 Oryx dammah
TGCCTTTCTTTGGAATTGGCATGAAAACTGACCTTTTCCAGTCCTGTGGCCACTGCTGAGTTTTCCCAATTTGCTGGCATATTGAGTGCAGCACTTTCACAGCATCATCTTTTAGGATCTGAATTAGCTCAACTGGAATTCCATCACCTCCACTAGCTTTGTTAGTAGTGATGCTTCCTAAGGCCCACTTAACTTCACATTCCAGGATGTCTGGCTCTAGGTGAGTGATCACACCATCGTGATTATCTGGGTCATGAAGATCATTTTTGTACAGTTCTTCTGTGTATTCTTGCCACCTCTTCTTAATATCTTCTGCTTCTGTTAGGTCCGTACCATTTCTGTCCCTTATTGAGCCCATCTTTGCATGAAATGTTCCCTTGGTATCTCTAATTTTCTTGAAGAAATCCCATGTCTTTCTGCTTCTGTTGTTTCCCTCTATTTCTTTGCATTGATCGCTGAGGAGGTGATCATGATCATGATGATCTGACTACTGTTCACCAAATAGTCACTCTCCCTCCCAACTAAGAATCACTACCATCACCATTGACACTGAGCGTGGAGATGTGACTTACTTCAACCAATCTCATGTGGGAAACGTGATGCAGGCAGAAATTTGTTGTGTGCTAACATGGTTGCATTTAGTCTTTTGCCATGAAAAGAATATGCCTTATTTAGCAGCTGGTCCAAAAAAGATGAGAGACACTTGAAGAAGAACTGGTTGTAACCTGCAAGTTGTAACCAAACCCACCCAAACACAGACTACATCACCTGAGTCTCAATCAACATGCAAAAACATAAGTGAAAAATAAGTATTATGTTATACTCCTGAGTTCTAGGGTTGTTTATTTGGCAGCAATAGTTGACAGACATAGAAATTAGTACCAAACAATATAGTACTGGCACAAAAATAGAAATATAGATTAATGGAACAGAATAGAAAGCCCAGAAATGAATCCACACACTTATGGTCAATTAGTCTATGGCAAACACGGCAAGGGAGAAAAGACAGTCTCTTCAATAAGTGATGTTGGGAGACCTGGACAGTTACATACAAAAAAATGAAACTAGAACATTCTTTAACACGATACACAAAAATAAATTCAAAGTGGATTAAAGAACTAAATATAAGATCAGATAATATAAAACTTTTAGAGGAAAACATAGGCAGAACACTCTTTAACATAAATAGCAGCAATACCTTTTTTGATTCATCTCCCAGAGTAAGGGACATAAAAACAAAAGTAAACAAACAGGACCAAATTAACCTCAAGAGCTATTACACAGCAAAGGAAATCACAAACAAAATGAAAAGACAACCCACAGAATGGGAGAAACTATTTGCAAATGATGCAACCGACAAGAGATTAGTCTCCCAAATTTACAAATAGCTTAGGCAACTCAATATCCAAAAAATAAACAGCCCAGTCAAAAATGGGCAGAAGACCTAAATAGACATTTCTCCAAAGAAGATATAAAGACGGTCAGAGGCAAATAAAAAGATGCTAAACATTGCTAATTTTTCAAGAAATGCAAATTGAAACTACAATAAGATACCACCTCACACCAATCAGCCATCATCAAAAAATCTAAAAACAATAAATGCCAGAGAGAGTGTGAAGAAAAGAGAATCTTACTACCCTGTTGGTGGGAATGTAAATTAGTAGAGCCACTGTGGAGGACAATATGGAGTTTCCTTTAAAAGCTAAAACCAGCTACCGTATGATCCAGCAATCCCACTCCTGAGCATATATCAGAGAAAAACGTGATTCAAAAGGATCCATGCCCCCCAATTGTTCATTGCAGCGCTGTTTACAATAGCCAACACATGGAAGAAACCAAATGTCCATCAGCAGATGAATGGATAAAGAAGATGTGGTCCATAAACAATGGAATACTACTCAGCCATCAAGAAGAATGAACTAATGCCATCTGCAGCAACAGGATTATCGTACTAAGTGAAGAGATTATGAGACTAATTGAAGTAAGTCAGACTGAGAAAGACAAATATCATATATATTGTTTGTAAGAAGAAAATTTTTTAAATGATACAAATGAACTTATTTACAAAACAGAAACAGACTCATGGACTTATGCTTACCAAAGGGGAAGGGTTAGGGAAAGGAACAGATTGGGAATTTGGGATTGACATGTACACACTACTATATTTAAAAGAGATAACCAACAAGAACTTACTATAAATATGTGTGTATGTACATATATGTGTGTGTGTGTGTGTATATATATATATATATATATTTCCTTTTTAAAGAAATTAGTACCAGAAGTGAGATGCTGCTGTAACAAAAACCTGAAATATTTTATATTAATTTGGGGACTAGGAAATAGGCAATGAGGAAAATGTTATAAAAGGACAATGAAAAATAGTGTCTATGTTATACAGGGGCATATTAGTTCATAAATATTACCCGCAGTATCTTAGAGAGCAGAAAGTGTACCTAATAAATATTTAGTGTTTGATGAAGTTTTGAGGTAGAACATTGGAAGCGTGAACTGGTTGGGACTAGTTGATAACGTAATGCATGGAAGTGATTAGATCAGAAAAAAATACTACCAGTTGCCAAGCAATATTTAGAAGAAAATTACAGAGTTGGAAAAAAGAAGTGCTTATTACTAAATCAAAGGTGCTACCATTATGAGATAGCCTCAAAGAAAATGCAAGATCCAGGTACTTCCAGTAAAACATGACCTCAGGATAAAGATCAAATCAAAGGTGTGGCTACAATACTTGATTTTATCCCTAAAGTGCATGTGTGCTGCACAGTCACTGTCGTGTATAACTATCTTGAGACCCCATGGACTGTAGCCCACTAGGCTCCTCTGTCCATGGGATTCTCCAGGCAAGGACACTGGAATGAGTTGCCATTTCCTCCTCCTAGGCATCTTCTTGGTATCTCTAATTTTCTTAAAGAGATCTCTAGTCTTTCCCATTCTCTTCTTTTCCTCTATTTCTTTGCATTGATCGCTGAAGAAGGCTTTCTTATCTCTTCTTGCTATTCTTTGGAACTCTGCATTCAGATGCTTGTATCTTTCCTTTTCTCCTTTGCTTTTCGCCTCTCTTCTTTTCACAGCTGTTTGTAAGGCCTCCCCAGACAGCCGTTTTGCTTTTCTGCATTTCTTTTCCATGGGGATGGTCTTGTTCCCTGTCTCCTGTACAATGTCACAAACCTCATTCCATAGTTCATCAGGCACTCTATCTATTAGATCTAAGGCCTTAAATCTATTTCTCACTTCCACTGTATAATCATAAGGGATTTGATTTAGGTCATACCTGAATGGTCTTGTGGTTTTCCCTATTTTCTTCAATTTGAGTCTGAATTTGGTAATAAGGAGTTCATGATCTGAGCCACAGTCAGCTCCTGGTCTTGTTTTTGTTGACTGTATAGAGCTTCTCCATCTATGGCTGCAAAGAATATAATCAATCTGATTTCAATGTTGACCATCTGGTGATGTCCATGTGTAGAGTCTTCTCTTGTGTTGTTGGAAGAGGGTGTTTGCTATGACCAGTGCATTTTCTTGGCAAAACTCTATTAGTCTTTGCCCTGCTTCATTCTCCATTCCAAGGCCAAATTTCCCTGTTCATGCAAAGATGGGCTCGATAAAGGGACAGAAATGGTATGGACCTGACAGAAATGGTATGGACCTAACCGAAGCAGAAGATATTAAGAAGAGGTGGCAAGAATACACGGAAGAACTGTACAAAAAAGATCTTCACAACCAAGATAATCATGATGGTGTGATCACTCATCTAGAGCCAGACATCTTGGAATGTGAAGTCAAGTGGGCCTTAGAAAGCATCACTACGAACAAAGCTAGTGGAAGTGATGGAATTCCAGTTGAGCTGTTTCAAATCCTGAAAGATGATGCTGTGAAAGTGCTGCACTCAATATGCCAGCAAATTTGGAAAACTCAGCAGTGGCTACAGGACTGGAAAAGGTCAGTTTTCATGCCAATTCCAAAGAAAGGCA
>NW_024073508.1:0-3986 GCF_014754425.2 Oryx dammah
GATGCTAAAGCTGAAACTTCAGTACTTTGGCCACCTCATGTGAAGAGCTGACTCACTGGAAAAGACTCTGATGCTGGGAAGGATTGCGGGCAGGAGGAGAAGGGGACGACAGAGGATGAGATGGCTGGATGGCATCACCAACTCCCGGAGTTCACTCAGATTCACCTCCATCGAGTCAGTGATGCCATCCAGCCATCTCATCCTCTGTCGTCCCCTTCTCCTCCTGCCCCCAATCCTTCCCAGCATCAGAGTCTTTTCCAGTGAGTCAGCTCTTCACATGAGGTGGCCAAAGTACTGAAGTTTCAGCTTTAGCATCATTCCTTCCAAAGAAATCCCAAGGCTAATCTCCTCCAGAATGGACTGGTTGGATTTCCTTGCAGTCCAAGGGACTCTCAAGAGTCTTCTCCAACACCACAGTTCAAAAGCATCAACTCTTCGGTGCTCAGCCTTCTTCACAGTACAACTCTCACATCCATACATGACCACAGGAAAAACCATAGCCTTGACTAGACAGACTTTAGTCGGCAAAGTAATGTCTCTGCTTTTGAATATGATATCTAGGTTGATCATAGCTTTCCTGCCAAGGAGTAAGCATCTTTTAATTTCATGGCTGCAGTCACCATCTGCAGTGATTTTGGAGCCCCCCAAAATAAAGTCTGACACTGTTTCTACTGTTTCCCCATCTATTTGCCATGAAGTGATGGGACCAGATGCCATGATCTTCGTTTTCTGAATGTTGACCTTTAAGCCAACTTTTCCACTCTCCTCTTTCACTTTCATCAAGAGGCTTTTTAGCTCCTCTTCACTTTCTGCCATAAGGGTGATGTCATCTGCATATCTGAGGTTATTGATATTTCCCCCAACAATCTTGATTCCAGCTTGTGTTTCTTCCAGTCCAGCGTTTCTCATGATGTACTCTGCATAGAAGTTAAATAAGCAGGGTGACAATATACAGCCTTGATGTACTCCTTTTCCTATTTGGAACCAGTCTGTTGTTCCATGTCCAGTTCTAACTGTTGCTTCCTGACCTGCATACAGATTTCTCAAGAGGCAGGTTAGGTGGTCTGGTATCCACATCTCTCTCAGAATTTTCCACAGTGTATTGTGATCCACACAGTCAAAGGCTTTGGCATAGTTAATAAAGCAGAAATAGGTGTTTTTCTGGAACTCTCTTGCTTTTTCCATGATCCAGCGGATGTTGGCAATTTGATCTCTGGTTCCTCTGCCTTTTCTAAAACCAGCCTGAACATCAGGGAGTTCACGGTTCACGTATTGCTGGCTTGGATAATTTTGAGCATTACTTTACTAGCATGTGAGATGAGTGCAATTGTGCGGTAGTTTGAGCATTTTTTGGCATTGCCTTTCTTTGGGATTGGAATGAAAACTGACCTTTTCCAGTCCTGTGGCCACTTCTGAGTTTTCCAAATTTGCTGGCATATTGTGCGCAACACTTTCACAGCATCATCTTTCAGGATTTGAAACAGCTCAACTGGAATTCCATCACCTCCACTAGCTTTGTTCGTAGTGATGGTTTCTAAGGCCCACTTGACTTCACATTCCAAGACGTCTGGCTCTAGATTAGTGATCACATCATCATGATTATCTGGGTCGTGAAGGTCTTTTTTGTACAGTTCTTCTGTGTATTCTTGCCACCTCTTCTTAATATCTTCTGCTTCTGTTAGGTCCAGACCATTTCTGTCATTTATGGAGCCCATCTTTGCATGAAATGTTCCCTTGGTATCTCTCATTTTCTTGAAGAGATCTCTAGTCTTTCCCATTCTGTTCTTTTCCTTTATTTCTTTGCATTGATCACTGAAGAAGGCTTTCTTATGTCTTCTCGCTATTCTTTGGAACTCTGCATTCAGATGCTTATATCTTTCCTTTTCTCCTTTGCTTTTTGCTTCTCTTCTTTTCACAGCTATTTGTAAGGCCTCCCCAGACACCTATTTTGCTTTTTTGCATTTTTTTTCCATGCAGATGGTCTTGATCCCTGTCTCCTGTACAATGTCATGAACCTCATACCATAGTTCATCAGGCACTCTATCTATCAGATCTAGACCCTTAAATCTATTTCTCATTTCCACTGTATAATCATAAGGGATTGATTTAGGTCATACCTGAATGGTCTAGCGGTTTTACCTACTTTCTTCAATTTAAGTCTGAATTTGGCAATAAGGAGTTCATGATCTGAGCCACGGTCAGCTCCCGGTCTTGTTTTTGTTGACTGTATAGAGCTTCTTCATCTTTGGCTGCAAAGAATATAATCAATCTGATTTCAGTGTTGACCATCTGGTGATGTCCATGTTAGAGTCTTCTCTTGTGTTGTTGGAAGAGGGTGTTTTCTATGACCAGTGCATTTTCTTGCAAAACTCTGTTAGTCTTTGCCCTGCTTCATTCTGCATTCCAAGGCCAAATTTGCTTGTTACTCCAGGTGTTTCTTGACTTCCTACTTTTGCATTCCAGTCCCGTATAATGAAAAGAACATCTTTTTTGGGATGTTAGTTCTAAAAGATCTTGTAGGTCTTCATAAAACCATTCAACTTCAGTTTCTTTAGCATTACTGGTTGGGGCATAGACTTGGTAGACTTGGATATTAATGTTGCATTTGGTTAAATGAAGATTTTTATAAAAATAATTTGAAAAACCCTAGGCTGCAGTCTCAGTTGGTTTTCTTTATAGGAAATCTCTCACCATGCCAATAAGATGCATTCGTTCCAAAGTGATTTGTAAGATGAATAGTTCAGAGCAAAAATTAAAGGCAGTGCACTAAGAATGGAGAGATAAATACTAAGATTGCTTTATGAATACTACATTAATTACTTTTCTCACTGAAATCAACTTGGAAATTGGAATTTGAGGAGCAAAGTTGATCTGGCTCCTTCAATAAACTTTAAGGTACACCAAAGAATGCTCAAACTACCGCACAATTGCACTCATCTCACATGCTAGTAAAGTAATGCTCAAAATTATACAAGCCAGGCTTCAGCAATACATGAACCGTGAACTTCCTGATGTTCAGGCTGGTTTTAGAAAAGGCAGAGGAACCAGAGATCAAATTGCCAACATCTGCTGGATCAGGGAAAAAGCAAGAGAGTTCCAGAAAAACATCTATTTCTGCTTTATTGATTATGCCTTTGACTGTGTGGATCACAATACACTGTGGAAAATTCTGAGAGAGATGTGGATACCAGACCACCTAACCTGCCTCTTGAGAAATCTGTATGCAGGTCAGGAAGCAACAGTTAGAACTGGACATGGAACAACAGACTGGTTCCAAATAGGAAAAGGAGTACATCAAGGCTGTATATTGTCACCCTGCTTATTTAACTTCTATGCAGAGTACATCATGAGAAACGCTGGACTGGAAGAAACACAAGCTGGAATCAAGATTGTTGGGGGAAATATCAATAACCTCAGATATGCAGATGACATCACCCTTATGGCAGAAAGTGAAGAGGAGCTAAAAAGCCTCTTGATGAAAGTGAAAGAGGAGAGTGGAAAAGTTGGCTTAAAGGTCAACATTCAGAAAACGAAGATCATGGCATCTGGTCCCATCACTTCATGGCAAATAGATGGGGAAACAGTAGAAACAGTGTCAGACTTTATTTTGGGGGGCTCCAAAATCACTGCAGATGGTGACTGCAGCCATGAAATTAAAAGATGCTTACTCCTTGGCAGGAAAGCTATGATCAACCTAGATATCATATTCAAAAGCAGAGACATTACTTTGCCGACTAAAGTCTGTCTAGTCAAGGCTATGGTTTTTCCTGTGGTCATGTATGGATGTGAGAGTTGTACTGTGAAGAAGGCTGAGCACCGAAGAGTTGATGCTTTTGAACTGTGGTGTTGGAGAAGACTCTTGAGAGTCCCTTGGACTGCAAGGAAATCCAACCAGTCCATTCTGGAGGAGATTAGCCTTGGGATTTCTTTGGAAGGAATGATGCTAAAGCTGAAACTTCAGTACTTTGGCCACCTCATGTGAAGAG
>NW_024073509.1:0-3985 GCF_014754425.2 Oryx dammah
GTGTTGGCTAAGTAACTTTATGAATTTGGGCCTACCTTTTCTTAGCTGTAAAAGGAATGAGTTTGACTACTTTTAAAGACTTGATCCTCTTTATGTGTCTGGACCATCTAGAGTACGTTACTATGTGATTTGCTCTTGCTTTCTAGGATGATAGTAGAGGCACATTTTACTCAGTAGTCAGGTTCTGAAAGTGGCTTGAAAGGTGGAGATTGGAAAGAGTCAGTATGACCTCAGAATCCCTTTAAATCACATATAAATTGGTGTGGTAGCTTTGGTCTGATTTAATTTGCTTTTCTCAAATCTGTGTTTTACTCCCATTGTCCCCTTGGTGTAGGTAACTCAGATGATTCACCGTGAACCAGATAAACGTTTAGAGGCGGAAGATTACTTAAAGCAGCAACGTGGCAATGCCTTTCCTGAAATATTCTATACTTTTCTTCAGCCCTACATGGCCCAGTTTGCCAAAGAAACATTTCTTTCTGCAGATGAGCGTATTCTGGTTATAAGGAAGGATTTGGACAACATCATTCACAATCTCTGTGGACACGATCTGCCGGAGAAAGCGGACGGAGAGCCCAAGGAGAGTGGGCTGGTCATCGTGGTGTCAGTTATAACATCCTGCCTGCAGACCCTGAAATACTGCGACTCCGCGCTTGCCGCTTTGGAACTTCTTCTCCATTTGGCCCCAAGATTAAGTGTAGAAATTCTTTTGGATCGTATTACTCCTTCTCTTTTGCGTTTCAGCAATGACTCTGTTCCCAGAGTAAGGGCCGAAGCCTTGAGGACGTTGATAAAGTTCTTGCTCTGGTGAAGGAGGTTCCTCGCAACGATGTCCACATTTACCCAGAGTACATCCTGCCAGGCATAGCCCACTTGGCCCAGGATGACGCCACGATCGTCAGGCTCGCCTACGCTGGTAAGAGCTTATTGTCCCAGTAAATGACCACTGACATCCTGCAGTTAGTGACCGTAATACCTCTTGTTTCTCTGATATTTTTGGAAATTGCAAAGATAACCTTGAACTTTGGTCCTTGAATTATTTGTGTACATGTTGGTAATATTTATAGCTGATCTGTTCCTGAAACTCAAGCTTTGTGTGTACTCTCATTATTTGAAGTGATGAGAATTACTAAGTAAAAATATATAGCACGGAATTTTATGATGTTACTGGGAGTATTAATATTTAATTTGAAGTATGATGTTTACAAGTATGTGCTGATCTAGTGTCTTTAGGCCTTTCTGAAGTTTCTCTGAACAGATACGTTTGCTTGAATATTAGTATTAGGGTATAACAGTCTATTGCTGTTGAAAAAAATTATTTTTCTGAGTAGTTTGGTGTTGAAAGGACCTAGCCTGTCAGGTTACTTCATTTGAAGGTGCTTTCAGTTACTATGGGAAATAGATGGGGAAACAGTGTCAGACTTTATTTTTTTGGGCTCCAAAATCACTGCAGATGGTGACTGCAGCCATGAAATTACAAGACGCTTACTCCTTGGAAGAAAAGTTATGAGCAACCTAGAGAGTAGATTCAAAAGCAGAGACGTTACTTTGCCGACTAAGGTCCGTCTAGTCGAGGGTATGGTTTTCCAGTGGTCATGTATGGATGTGAGAGTTGGACTGTGAAGAAGGCTGAGTGCCGAAGAATTGACGCTTTTGAACTGTGGTGTTGGAGAAGACTCTTGAGAGTCCCTTGGACTGCAGGGAGATCCAACCAGTCCATTCTGAAGGAGATCAGCCCTGGGATTTCTTTGGAAGAAAGAAAGAAAGCTAAAGCTGAAACTCCAGTACTTTGGCCACCTCATGGGAAGAGTTGACTCATTGGAAAAGACTTTGATGCTGGGAGGGATTGGAGTCAGGAGGAGAAGGGGACGATCGAGGATGAGATGGCTGGATGGCATCACTGACTCGATGGATGTGAGTCTGAGTGAACTCTGGGAGTTGGTGATGGACAGGGAGGCCTGGCGTGCTGCGATTGATGGGGTCGCAGAGAGCGGACACGACTGAGCGACTGAACTGAACTGAACTCAGTTACTATGATGCTTAGGAAGTGTGGCTTCTTTGTGGTGAAGTGGGTGTATTACAGTAACACATCTACCTGTTTTTATAAATATTTATAATTCTCATACAATCAAGTGATACAGATTTGTATTTTTAGCTGCCAAAATTAATGTTGAATGCTTATTTCTGCATGGAAACTGTCACTGAAATATTCACATAATTCCATGATTTATTTTAAAAATATAATCTGATGGAAATGAGGAATTCTGACGTCTTTGTAAATAGTATGTGACTTATGTGTAGTGATGATAATGTCTCTTTCTTTGAAAGATACTTGCTTATTCTTAGTTCTTTATTTCATGATATACTTGTTATTTTACTGGACTATGAGAAATGATCTTTGGACTCTGTCTTTATGGCTACACACATCCACAGGGTGATCAGTGCTTGTTGGCTTTTTAAAAAATCTTTATCCATCTGCCTATTGACGGTTTCTGATTTCCGTAGCTGTATAGGTGTAAATTTTAGGCCTAGGAAATTCAGGATTTCTTTAAAGACATATCCAGGTTTATTATTTGGAACAAAACATGTTTATAATTCACTTGGTAAAGAGAAATACAGTTGAGCCTTGAACAGTGTTGGGCTTAGGGATATTGACCCTCCGCATGGTTGAAAATCCTCTTATAATTTATAGTTGGCCCTCCATCCATGGTTCTGCATCTGGATTTCAGCCAGCCATGGATTGTGTGATACTGTAATTTAATTTAATACTGAATTTTTAATAATATTATTTAGTAATATAAATATAACATATTTAATATTATTTAATGTTAATATTAAAGACCAGGAGCTGACTGTGGCTCAGATCATGAACTCCTTATTACCAAATTCAGACTTAAATTGAAGAAAGTAGGGAAAACTGCTAGACCATTCAGGTATGACCTAAATCAAATCCCTTATGATTATACAGTGGAAGTGAGAAATAGACTTAAGGGCCTAGATCTGATAGATAGAGTGCCTGATGAACTATGGAATGAGGTTGGTGACACTGTACAGGAGACAGGGATCAAGACCATTCCCATGGAAAAGAAATGCAAAAAAGCAAAATGGCTGTCTGGGGAGGCCTTACAAATAGCTGTGAAAAGAAGAGAGGCGAAAAGCAAAGCAGAAAAGGAAAGATATAAGCATCTGAATGCAGAGTTCTAAAGAATACCAAGAAGCGATAAGAAAGTCTTCCTCAGCGATCAACACAAAGAAATAGAGGAAAAGAACAGAATGGAAAAGACTAGAGATCTCTTCAAGAAAATTAGAGATGCCAAGGGAACATTTCATGCAAAGATGGGCTCGATAAAGGACAGAAATGGTATGGACCTAAGAGAAGCAGAAGATATTAAGAAGAGGTGGCAAGAATACACAGAACAACTGTACAAAAAAGATCTTCATGACCCAGATAATCATGATGGTGTGATCACTCACCTAGAGCCAGACACCCTGGAATGTGAAGTCAAGTGGGCCTTAGAAAGCATCACTACGAACAAAGCTAGTGGAGGTGATGGGATTCCAATTGAGCTATTTCAGATCCTGAAAGATGATGCTGTGAAAGTGTTGCCCTCAATATGCCAGCAAATTTGGAAAACTCAGCAGTGGCCACAGGACTGGAAAAGGTCAGTTTTGATTCCAATCCCAAAGAAAGGCAATGCCAAAGAATGCTCAGACTACCACACGCTAGTAAAGAGTCGGACTTCAAAGACTTCAAAGAGTCGACTTCGAAGAATCGGACTCGATTGAGCGACTGAACTGATACTTGTGTCTGCCCATCCTGAACCCCGCTCCCGCCTCCCTCCGCACCCCATCCCTCTGAGTTGTCCCAGGGCAGCGGCTTTGGGCGCCCTGCTTCAGGCATTGGACTTGCCCTTGTCATCTGTTTCACGTTTGGTAACGTACGTGTTTCCGTGCTGTTCTCTCAGATCATCCCACCCTCGCCTTC
>NW_024073510.1:0-3985 GCF_014754425.2 Oryx dammah
TATTGGGCACCTACCGACCTGGGGAGTTCCTCTTTCAGTATCCTATCGTTTTGCCTTTTGATAGTGTTCATGGGGTTCTCAAGGCCAGAATACTGAAGTGGTTTGCCATTCCCTTCTCCAGCGGACCATATTCTGTCAGACCTCTCAACCATGACCTGCCCATCTTGGGTGGCCCCACATGGCATGGCTTAGTTTCATTGAGTTAGACAAGGCTGTGGTCCGTGTGATCAGACTGACTAGTTTTCTGTGATTATAGTTTCAGTGTGTCTGCCTTCTGATGCCCTCTTGCAACACCTACCGTCTTACTTGGGTTTCTCTTACCTTTGACATGGGGTATCTCTCACGGCTGCTCCAGCAAAGCGCAGCTGCTGCTCCTTACCTTGGATAAGGGGTATCTCCTTACTGCCGCCCCTCCTTACCTGAAATGTGGAATAGCTTCTCTAGGCCCTCCTGCACCCGGGCAAGCCACTGCTCCTTGGATGTGGTATTGCTCCTCCCAGCCGCTGCCCCTGGCCTCGCACGTGGGGTAACTCCTCTCAGCTGCTCCTGGGCTGTCACAGCCTGGCACTCTTGGCTGCCACCCCTGACATCGGACATGGGGTAGCTCCCCTTGGCCACCACCCCGACCTCTGATGTTGGTTAGCTCCTCTCAGCCATTCCTGTGCTGTCGTAGCCTGGCACTCTTGGCTGCTGACCCTGACATCAGAAGTGGGTTAACTCCTCTTGACCACTGCCCCTCAGGCATGGGGTCCTCCCGGCTTCTGCCCCTGACCTTGGACGTGGGGTAGCTCCTCTCGGCCATGGTTGCAGCCACCTGCGCAATGTGCACCAGTTCTTTACCCTTCTTAATATTGGGTTGCACAATAAGCTTTATTTTCCCATAAGATGGCTCTAGTAGCTCTTAGTTGCCTTTAATTTCATCCAAAACAATTTTGTTAAGTTATATAGTGACAGCTGTCATATTAGTGTGAATTTAAGAAAACTTATCAAACTAAGTGGCTTCTCTGGTGGCTCAGACAGTAAAGCGTCTGTCTACAATGCGGAAGACCAGGGTTCAATCCCTGGGTTGGAGAGATCTCCTGGAGAAGGAACTGGCCACCCACTCCAGTATCCTTGACTGGAAAATCCCATGGACAGAGGAGCCTTGTAGGATACAGTCCATGGGGTCTCAAAGAGTCAGACACAACTGAGCACACACTTCACTTCTTCAAGAAAAGTTATCAAACTAAGTGTAGCCATTTTAATATTGAAGATGAAAGAAAAAAGCAATATTTTTAGCATATTATGCTTTATTATTTCAAAGAAGATAAAGACATATCTGAAATGCCCCCCCCCAAAAAAAAAAAATTTGTGCAATTGTATGGAGAAGGTGCTGTGACTGATCAAATGTGTCAAAAGTGGTTTGTGGAGTTTTCTGATGGAGATCTCGCTCCACAGTCAGGTTGACCAGTTAAAGTTGACAGTGATCAAATTGAGATATTAACTGAGAACAATCAAAATTATACCATGTGGGAGATAGCTGACATATTCAAAATATCCAAATCAAATGCTGAAAAATCATTCCCACCAGCTTGGTTACGTTAATCATTTTGATGTTTAGTTTCCACATAAGTTAGGTGAAAAAACCTTCTTGAAGATATTTTTGTCTGTGATTCTCTATTTTAAAATAATAAAAATGGTTTTTAAACAAATGTGACAGGCGATGAAAAGTGTATACTATATAATCATTTGGGATGGAAGAGATCCTGGGGTAAGTGAAATGAGCCACCATCAACTACACCAAAAGCTGCTTTTCATCCAAAGAAGGTTATGTTGTATATATGGTAGGGTTGAAAGAGAGTCCTCTATTATGAGCTGCTTTTGGAAAACCAGATGATTAATTCCAACAAGTACTGCTCCCAATTAGACCAACTGAAAGCAGAACTTGATGAAATGCATCCAGTATTAGTTGACAGAAAATGCATAATCTTTCATCAGGATATGGCAAGACTGCGTATTTCTTTGATGATCAGGCAAAAGCTGTTATAGCTTGACTGGGAAGTTCTAATTCATCAGCTATATTCATCAGACATTGCAGCTTCAGATTCCTATTTATTTCAGTCTTTACAAAATTCTCTTAATGGAAAAAAATGTCAATTCCCTGGAAGACTATAAGAGGAACCTGGAACAGTTCTTTTCTAAAAATATTAAGTTTTGGTAAGATGGAATTATGAAGTTGCCTCAAAAATGGCAGAAGGTAGTGAAATAAAACAATGAATATGGTGTTCAGTGAAGTTCTTGGTGAAAATGAAAAATATATCTTTTATTTTTACTAAAAATACAAAAGAATTTTTGGCCAACCCAATACATCACCTATTTAGCATCTAAAATAACCTTATTAAAAATAGTATATGATATAATGTTATCTTCCATCTTATCATTTTCCAGTATCTTCCTTGCATACTTAAAACATAAATCTAAATTTTTCATCAGGTCCCTAGAGGCCTGTACAGTCTGGCCCTGCTGGCCTTTGTGCACCCAGGTCCCACAGACCTCCCCTTGCTCACAGCACTGCCCACATCATGCTGACCAAAATCCTTCTTCAAGGCCATTCCTCAGCTTGAGCACTCTGGCTGTGATTGGTCACACAACTGACTTTACTTCATTATTTAGGATTAAGTTCATTCATAGAACATCTTAAAAAATGCCTTTTCAGACAAAGCTAGAGAATCATAGGCCCTAGATACTTGTATATGTATATATATAACATACTACATTATTTATTTTCTTATTGCACTTCCCAGTTAACTTATATTATCTAATTATTGGTTTATGGTTGAATTTCCATCTTTGTAAAAATGTAGAGAGACGTCTTGTCTCCTGTAATTCAATTCTTGTAAATTTTCTCTGTAATTCAATCCCTAGAAGAGTGCCTGCCAAATATGTAAAAAATTCTATGTATTTGTTCAATGATAATGAATATTTCTTTTTCTTTGGGGAAATATGTGGCTAAACTTCTGCCAAGACAGTGGTTTACCATGCTAAAACAGCCAAGTTCAGAAACATTTCTATAAACATTATTTATATAAGAAGATAGAATATTTTCTGGAAAATCCTTTACTTAGAACTGAGAGATTAATTTTAGTTTAAAAACACAGTATATATAGCCTTAATCATTTCATCAGAAACTTCACATTGATACTTTCAGTTACTCTTCAATAAGTGAATGATGCTTCATCAGTTCTTATTAGTATCATTCTAAACCATACAATTTTCCTCACAATAATTTTAGATGTCAAAAGATTATTGAATGCATACAAAATATTAGTACCCTATATTCATTTTCATTTAGGTCATACCTGAATGGTCTAGTGGTTTTACCTATTTTCTTCAATTTAAGTCTGAATTTGCTAATAAGGAATTCATGATCTGAGCCACCATCAGCTCCAAGTCTTGTTTTTGCTGACTGTATAGAACTTTTCTATCTTTGGCTACAAAGGATATAATCGATCTAATTTTGTTGTTGACCATCTGGTGATGTCCATGTGTAGAGTCTTGTGTTTTTGGAAGAGGGTCTTTGCTATGACCAGTGAGTTCTCTTAGCAAAACTCTATTAGTGTTTGCCCTACTTCATTCCATATTCCAAGGCCAAATTTGCCTGTTATTTCAGGAGTTTCTTGACTTCCTACTTTTGCATTCCAGTCCCCTATAATGAAAAGGACATCTTTTTTCAGTGTTAGTTCTCAAAGGTCTTGTAGGTCTTCATAGAACCATTCAACTTCAGCTTCTTCAGCATTAGTGGTTGGGGCATAGACTTGGATTACTCTGATATTGAATGGTTTGCCTTGGAAATGAACAGAGATCATTCTGTCGTTTCTGAGATTGCATCCAAGTACTGCATTTTGAACTCTTTTTTTGACCATGATGGCTACTCCATTTCTTCTAAGGGATTCCTGCCTGCAGTAGTAGATATAATGGTCATCTGAGTTAAATTCACCCATTCCAG
>NW_024073511.1:0-239 GCF_014754425.2 Oryx dammah
GAAGGCGAGGAGGGACCCAGCCTCCGCGTGGTGGGGCTGCCTCCCCCCACCCAGGGGCCCTGGGAGCAGCCCGGTGCTCCCCGTGCTTCACTGAGTAAGGGCGGCCTAGCACCAGCGGGGAAAGCCTTGCAGTTGGGCTTCCCTCCCGACTGACACAGCGCTAAGTGCTGGAGCCCTTGGCAGGGTGAAAGCTACCGGCCCATAAACTCTCCCCAAGGGCGCTTGGGCCCTAGGTTCAA
>NW_024073511.1:339-788 GCF_014754425.2 Oryx dammah
GCACTTGGGATCTCCCATCGAGGCCTTGCAGATGCACACAGCTGGGCCGCCTGCTCCTCCCCTGATGAGGCTCGCTTCCCAGGGTGCTGTGCATTCGTCTTCCAGGAGGGGGCGCCACGCGCCTCCCGGAGGTCTTGGCTCCGGGGCTGCTTCCCTGAGCTGGGGTTGTGGGAGGGAGCTCAGAAACGCAGGGGCAGGCCCAAACCACTTGCACGCGTCTGTGCTGGGGAGGAGAGCCCTAGGGAAACTCGGTCTCTAAAGCGCAAGAAGGCGAGGCGGGACCCAGCCTCCGCGTTGTGGGGCTGTCTCCCCCACCCAGGGGCCCTGGGAGCCGCCCGGTGCTCTCCGAGCTGCGCTGAGTCTGGGCGGCCAAGCACCAGCCGGAGAAGCCTTGCAGTTGGCCTTCCCTCCCGTCCGATACAGCACTATGTGCTGGAGGCCTTGACAGG
>NW_024073511.1:888-1666 GCF_014754425.2 Oryx dammah
GGCAGGAACACTAGCAGCGAGGCAAGTCTGTGCTAGTCTCTCCCAGGCAGAGCAGCCTCACACCAGGGACTCTGCCAGATCGGGCCTCTGAGCAGAGCTGGAGCTCTGCCGTTTTAGAGGAGCACTTGGGATCTCCCATAGAGGCCTTGCAGACACACGCAGATGGGCTGCCTGCTCCTCCCCTGATGAGGCTCGCTTCCCAGCGTGCAGTGCATTCGTCTTCCATAAGGGGGCGAAACGCGCCTCCCGGGGGTCTTGGCTCCGGGGCTGCTTCCCTGAGCTGGGGTTGTGGGAGGGAGCTCAGAACCGCAGGGGCAGGCCCAAACCACTTGCACGCGTCTGTGCTGGGGAGGAGAGCCCTAGGGAAACTCGGTCTCTAAAGCGCAAGAAGGCGAGGCGGGACCCAGCCTCCGCGTTGTGGGGCTGTCTCCCCCACCCAGGGACCCTGGGAGCCGCCCGGTGCTCTCCGTGCTGCGCTGAGTCTGGGCGGCCAAGCACCAGCCGGAGAAGCCTTGCAGTTGGGCTTCCCTCCCGTTCGATACAGCACTAAGTGCTGGAGGCCTTGACAGGCTGAAAGCCACCGTCCTCTAAACTCTAGCCAAGGGCGCTTGGGCAGAGTCCATGGTATGAGGAAGCTCTGCCCTGGGAGAGACTTGCCCAGACTTGTCTCGCTGCTAGTGTTCCTGCCCAGGAAGGAGCATGCTGCCCCAGGCTGGGAGACGCCACTGGCGCATTCCTGGCCTCAGCTCCTCTCCTGCCTTGTCTTTGCAACTAGGGC
>NW_024073511.1:1766-3984 GCF_014754425.2 Oryx dammah
CCCAACTGCAAGGCTTTTCCCGCTGGTGCTAGGCCGCCTGGACTCAACGCAGCACGGAGAGCACCGGGCTGCTCCCAGGGCCCCTGGGTGGGGGAGGCAGCCCCACAACGCGGAGGCCGAGTCTCTGCTCGCCTGCCAGCCCTTGAGAGACCGAGTTTCCCTAGGGCTCTCCTCCCCAGCACAGATGCGTGCAAGTGATTTTGGCCTTCCCCTGCGGTTCTGAGCTCCCACCCACAGCCCCAGCTCAGGGAATCAGCCCCGGAGCCAAGACCTCCGGGAGGCGTGTGGCGCCCCCGGACGGAAGCCAAGTGCACAGCACGCTTGGAAGCGAGCCTCCTCAGGGGAGGAGCAGGCAGCCCAGCTGCGTGTGTCTGCAAGGCCTGTCTTGGAGATCCTAGGTGCGCCTCCAGAAGGGCAGAGCTCCAGCTCTGCTCAGAGGCCCGATCTGGCAGAGTCCCTGGTGAGAGGCTGCTCTGCCCTGGGAGAGACTTGTCAAGTCTTGCCTCGCTGCTAGTGTTCCTGCACAGAAAGGAGCATGCTGCCCCAGACTGGGAGACGCCACTGGCGCCTTCCTGGCCTCAGCTCCTCTCCTGCCTTGCCTTTGCACATAGGGCCGAGGCGCCCTTGGGGACGGTTTAGGCGCCGGTGGAATTCACCCTGCCAAGGGCTCCAGCACTTAGCGCTGTGTCAGACGGGAGGGAAGCCGAACTGCAAGGCTTCTCCCGCTGGTACTAGGCCTCCCGGACTCAGCGCAGCACAGAGAGCACTGGGCTGCTCCCAGGGCCCCTGGGTGGGGGAGGAAGCCCGAAAACGTGGAGGCTGGGTCCCGCCTCGTCTTCTAGCGCTTCAGAGACCAAGTTTCCCTAGGGCTCTCCTCCCCAGCACAGACGCGTGCAAGTGGTTTGGGCCTGCCCCTGCGTTTCTGAGCTCCCTCCCACAACCCCAGCTCAGGGAAGCAGCCCCGGAGCCAAGACCTCCGGGAGGCGCGTGGCGCCCCCTCCTGGAAGACGAATGCACAGCACGCTGGGAAGCGAGCCTCATCAGGGGAGGAGCAGGCAGCCCAGCTGCGTGCATCTGCAAGGCCTCGATGGGAGATCCCAAGTGCGTCTCTAGAACGGCAGAGCTCCAGCTTTGCTCAGAGGCTCGATCTGGCAGAGTCCTTGGTGTGAGGCTGCTCTGCCCTGAGAGAGACTAGCCCAGACTTGCCTCGCTGCTAGTGTTGCTGCCCAGGAAGAAGCATGCTGCACCTGGTTGGGAGACGCCACTGGCGCCTTCCTGGCCTCAGCTCCTCTCCTGCCTTGCCTTTGCACCTAGGGCCCAGGCGCCCTTAGGGAGGGTTTAGGCGCCGGTGGCTTTCACCTGCCAAGGGCTCCAGCACTTAGCGCTGTGTCAGACGGGAGGGAAGCCCAACTGCAAGGCTTCTCCCTCTGGTGCTAGGACTCCCGGACTCAGCGCAGCACAGAGAGCACCGGGCTGCTCCCAGGGCCCCTGGGTGGGGGAGTCAGCCCGAAAACGTGGAGGCTGGGTCCCTCCTCGTCTTCTAGCGCTTGAGAGACCGAGATTCCCTAGGGCTCCCCTCCCCAGCACAGACGCGTGCAAGTGGTTTGGGCCTGCCCCTGCGGTTCTGAGCTCCCGGCCACAGCCCCAGCTCAGGGAAGCAGCCCTGGAGCAAAGACCTCCGGGAGGCGCGTGGCGCCCCCTTATGGAAGACGAATGCACTGCACGCTGGGAAGCGAGCCTCATCAGGGGAGGAGCAGGCAGCCCAGCTGCGTGTGTCTGCAAGGCCTCTATGGGAGATCCCAAGTGCTCCTCTAAAACGGCAGAGCTCCAGCTCTGCTCAGAGGCCCGATCTGGCAGAGTCCCTGGTGTGAGGCTGTTCTGCCCTGGGAGAGACTAGCACAGACTTGCCTCGCTGCTAGTGTTCCTGCCTAGGAAGGAGCATGCTGCCCCAGGCTGGGAGACGCCACTGGCGCCTTCCTGGCCTCAGCTCCTCTCCTACCTTGCCCTTGAACCTAGGGCCCAAGCGCCCTTGGGGAGAGTTTATGGGCCGGTAGCTTTCACCCTGCCAAGGGCTCCAGCACTTAGCGCTGTGTCAGACGGGAGGGAAGCCCAACTGCAAGGCTTTCCCCGCTGGTGCTAGGCCGCCCTTACTCAGTGAAGCACGGGGAGCACCGGGCTGCTCCCAGGGCCCCTGGGTGGGGGAGGCAGCCCCACCACG
>NW_024073512.1:0-3983 GCF_014754425.2 Oryx dammah
GTACGTGTTTCCGTGCTGTTCTCTCAGATCATCCCACCCTCGCCTTCTCCCGCCGGCCAGAAGTCTGTTCTTTACGTCTGTGTCTCCTTTGCCGCCCTGCATGTTGGATCGCTGGTGCCATCTGTCTAAATTCCGTATATATGCGCGTTAATACACGGTGTTTGTCTTTCTCTCCCTGACTGACGTCTTCTGGAGAACAGGCTCCAGTGGTCCTGGAGTTTAAAGTCTGTCTGGCTGTTGAAGCTGACACGCCAGTCTTGAGCAGTAGGTATTAGAGTGTCTTCATTTCCCAGCTGAGGAGTTGGGGAGGGGAGAGGCTGAGGTATACCACCAGAGTGTACCAGGACTGGTTCTTTCTCGGTTCTCAGAGCTGCGGCTGTGGACCTGGGTTGTGAGGCGCCGTGCTTTATCTGTCTGCTGGGTCTCAGGGTGAGAGGCCGTGGTGACCCAGGGTCCGTGCCAGGACCTTGCAGTGCCCCGTGCCCCCCGGCCGTGGTGAGCCGTGGCGTGAGCCTGAGAAGGCTGTGTTTTTTACATAGAGTCAGAAGTCTCTCTGAACGTGTGTGGCTAAGTGTAATTAACCCACACGTGTCAGTAATGATACATGTTTAAAGCTCAATGAGAACTTTCTTTTGCTGTCGTGTTTTCAAACTCGAGAGATGCTGGCATGGATTGGGATCTTGTGTCAAGTGAACTGACAGGTGTGTTGTGGTTTATGAGCATAAACGGGGAGATAAGTAATGGATCTTTCCAGACTTGAGGAGTGCCCAGGAAAAGAAGAGGCTTTTCCTAGTAAAGATATTGTCATTAACATGGGAGTATTCATCTGGAGTCATCAGAGAATGGTATAGAGTTCTGTCTAATATAGGGTGAGTAGGCACTGCAAGGTATCAATAACTTGCTTGCAAGAGGTACATTTTTGTTCTATTCAGAAAAGTGTTGAACCTAGCAAGCGTAGGGGGTGGGACTCCACGATGAAGGCAATCACTGTATTTGATAGACTAAAAAACGTCCGTTGTGGTGGGATGCATCTCTGTTTCAGAGATGTTAAAAGTGAAGAAAAAGTGAGTCTTAGAATGAATAGAATAAGGTAGTTCCTGTGCAGTGCCACTGGCTGCTGAGAAGAGAAAGAGTGTGTCTTTGAGGGTATGGTCACGTATTAAGCATGGGAGCAAGAGGGGAAGGGCAGAGGCAGGAATATGCACGAATGGGAGGAGGAGGAAAGCGTAAGCCCAGAGCAGACAGAGTTAGCAGCAGGTGTGGCAGCAGCGCGAAGGAGCAGGTGTTTGCACAGCGGCCAGGAGTGGGGAGTACTCTTAGAAGATCAGAGAGAGAGAGGAGGCGGACCGCTGACACAGCATGGCAGACAGCGTCACGCTGGTTCAGCAGGAACCCGAGGATCACCGTAAAGCAGGCCCTTAAGGGGTGATGCGCGTGGGTAGTGGTCCTCTGAGGTCGTCCTGACTCAGTTATGTATGAGGAAACTGAGACTCAGGTTGGCTGACCAGTCATCTGGTGAGTGTCAAGGTCAAGGTGTGAGCCAGGACCGGGGTGATCCTAAAGGTCAGCTTTTTAATTCAATGTGAAATGTGTTTCTCTGGTAGCCTGCTGTGTGTCTCTTACTCAGTATGATGCTGTTGAAAAGATAGGTCTTTGTGGAAGAATGAAGGTGTTTTTTTTTTTGCCTCAAATGATTTGAATGCTGTATTTTGGTTATTTGGCATTTTTTCCAGTTTTATTGAGATGTCATTGACATAGCTCACTGTATAGTTTTAAGATATAGAGCATAATGGCTTGATTTACATATATTGTGAAGTGATTACTATAGTAAGTTTAGTTGGCACCCATCATCTTACAAAGATATAATACAAAGCAATGAAAATTTCTGTTTCCTTATAAGGAGAACTCTTAGGATTTACTCCAGAGCTTTCATATATGCCATACAGCAGTGTTAACTGTAGGTACCATGTTGTACATTTCTGTATTTTTAAAAGAAGTTTATGTTTCATGATTAAAACTGGTAGTTTGGGTATAGCTGTAGATTATCAGGTTAGTCACTAAAAGTCAGATTAGGTGAAGTGCTAAATTGGAAAGTCTTGCTTTTCTTCAGTTTTATGATGATTATTTATATGTATTAAGATTTAGGGAAGACAAGTTATAAGCATTATACAAATTTATGGTTATAATTATTATAAATTTTCTCCCTTTTATAGAAAACATAGCTCTGCTGGCAGAAACAGCTTTGAGATTCCTGGAATTAGTACAGTTGAAAAATCTCAACATGGAAAACGACCCAAATAGTGAAGAAATAGATGAAGTGACACATTCCAACGGAAATTACGACACAGGTAGGATGCTTTTCTCTTCCAGATTTTCTGTTATTTAGAATGGATTGCTGTTCTTTAGAATGTGAACTTGCAGCAAAGTCTGTCTCAGAATTCTACTGTAAAATGGAAGACCACCAGATGCACAGAGGGAAGGAGTCCTTTGTTTGACTGTTCTCTTCTACTCTTTCTTATGCATTGTTATCTCGCCCGAAAATGACCAGCCTGTCACCACAGAGTCTAAGCTCAGTAGTTTTTCAGCCAGAATTTGACTTGTGTCAACAGCAAAGCTAGCTGAATTATAAAATAATTATAGGATAAAAGGAAAAACATTGACAACACCATAGCTAAGGAATCTAAACCTTTCCTACGTAGGTGAGTATATTCTGACATAGATTCTGAATAAACTGTTTATTTCATACTACCTATGATTCTTGTATCAAAACCCATACCTTTTATCATAAAAGAACATGGTAATGGTGAACTCTGTAAGGTCTATCCCTGGCTCAGGTTTCTCTACATCCATACGGCTTTTTAACAGGCTTTTAGTTAATGTTTATTGTATTGAATATTTGTACGTCAAATAATATACTAAGATGTTTTCTAAGATATTTCTAGTTCAGAAAAACTAGAGAAATCTACTTTTCAGATGGAGAAACAGTGGAAACAGTGGCAGACTTTATTTTTTTGGACTCCAAAATCACTGCAGATGGTGACTGCAGCCGTGAAATTAAAAGACACTTACTCCTTGGAAGGAAAGTTATGACCAACCTAGACAGCATATTAAAAAGCAGAGAGATTACTTGGTCAACGAAGGTCTATCTAGTCAAGGCTATGGTTTTTCCAGTAGTTGTGTACGGATGTGAGAGTTGGACTCTAAAGAAAGCTGAACACCAAAGAATTGATGCTTTTGAACTGTGGTGTTGGAGAAGACTCTTTGAGAGTCCCTTGGACTGCAAGGAGATTCAACCAGTCCGTGCTGGAGGAGATGAGCCCTGGGTGTTCTTTGGAAGGAATGAGGCTGAAGCCGAAACTCCAGTACTTTGGCCACCTCATGCGAAGAGTTGACTCATTGGCAAAGACTCTGATGCTGGGAGGGATTGGGGGCAGGAGGAAAAGGGGATGACAGACGATGAGATAGCTGGGTGGCATCACTGACTCGATGGACGTGAGTTTACGTGAACTCCAGGAGTTGGTGACGGACAGGGTGGCCTGGCACGCTGTGGTTCATTGGGTTGCAGGGAGTCGGACACGACTGAGCGACTGACCTGAACTGCACTGAAGACAGCTGTGGTGTCTCATTTACTTGTTAAATGGATCATTTTATGCAACAAATATTTGGAATTGAAAACACCGGAAGAATTTTAAACTTATAAAAGAGTGTATCAGAAAGGAAATTCTTGGAATTCCTTGGAACATAATACTATTGTACATCCTATAAGCATGTAATTGAACGGTTTTGTTTGCTTGTTTGTTTTGTTTTTTTTTACTATATTTATTTGGCTTCATTGGGCCTTAGTTGGGGCACTCGGAATTTTCACTGTGTCATTGGGATCTTTGATGGTGGCGCAGGGGCTTAGTTGCTCCAGGGCATGTAGGATCTTAGTTCCCTGACTAGGGTTCACACCCAAGTCCCCTGCTTTGCAAGGTGAATTCTTA
>NW_024073513.1:0-3983 GCF_014754425.2 Oryx dammah
ACATTCGAGAGGAACTCCAGCGGTGGTACCACCATTCCCAATGTGCACAAAATGACTCAGTCCACTGTAGAAGAACCTGATTTCTTTGCACTGGGTAGACTTGCACACCGAGGATCAACTCACACCACAGTGGCACGTGTGAGAGCCCTGTGGGAAACCCTCTTAGGAAAGCCTCCATGGAATGCCGCAGATCCCTGTATCAAGGCGACGGGAAGCCTGCCGTGGCTGCTCCAGCTCGTGAGGAATGCGGACGTGCATGTCCCCACTCGAGACTAGGACAGACTCCCCTGTGTTTGCCTCCGGAAGTACCCAAAGATCCATGTCTGCAGTGCAGAGGAATCCTTAGTTTCGGTCATAGACTCCAGACGAGGACTTAGGCCATGGCACAGAATACAGAGTATTCCCGACAGGCCGCTCGCAACTTGCATGGAGAATGGCCTCTCCTTAGGCCACAAAGGAGGGTCCCAGAGGTCAATGTCGTAACTTGAGAAGGTCCTGCCACAACTCGAGAAAATCCACGAGGTTCTCCCCTCCAGGTGAAATGAGGCCCGTTTCCGCTGAGGCGTCTCGAGGCAAATCACACCTTCTTTCTTGATCTACGAAAGGTTCCTTCACACACTTGCTGCAACTCAAGAAGTTCCCCTACATACCCGCCTCCACTCGAGAGCAACCCCGAGGGTCCCGCCTACATCAAGAGGAGCCCCGTTTCCTCCTCATAACTCTAGATGAAGCTTCCATTCCCTGCTTCGTCCAGAAAGGATTCCTGGCTTTCCTGGTGCATCTCGGAGGAGGCGCTCTCCACAGGAAATTCGAGAGGAACTCCAGCGGTGGTACCACCATTCACAATGTGCACAAAATGTCTCAGTCCACTGTAGAAGAACCTGATTTCCCTGCACGGCGTCGACTTGCACACCGAGGATCGACTCACACCACAGTGGCACGTGTGACAGCCCTGTGAGAAACCCTCGTGGGAAAGCCTCCATGTAATGCCACAGATCCCTGTATCAAGGCGATGGGAAGACTGCCATGGCTGCTGCACCTCATGAGGAAAGCCGACCTTCATGTCCCCAATCGATACTAGGAGAGACTCCCCTGTGGTGCCTCCAGAAGTACCCCAAGATCCATGTCAGCACTGGAGAGGAATCCTCAGGTTCCGTCATAGACTCCACATGAGGACTTAGGCCTCGGTACCGACTGCAGAGGATTCCCGACAGGCCGCTCGCAACTCGCATGGAGACTGAAATTTCCTGAGGCCACAGGGAGGGTCACAGAGGTCAACGTCGTAACTCCAGAAGGCCCCGCCACAACTCGAGAAATCCACGAGGTTCTCCCCTCCAGGTGAAATGAGGCCGGTTTCCGCTGACGCAACTCGAGGCAAATCACACCTTCCCTCTGGATCTTCGAAAGGGTCCTTCACACCCATGCTGCAACTCAAGAAGTTCCGCTACATACCCGCCTCCACTCGAGAGGAACCCCGAGGGTCCCGGCCACATCAAGAGGAGCCCCGTTTCCTACTCATAGCTCTAGATGAGGGTTCCAATCCCTGCTTCGTCGGGAAAGTATTCCCGGCTTTCCTGGCGCCTCTCGGAGGAGGCGCCCTCCACAGGAAATTCGAAAGGAACTCCAGAGTTGGTGCCACCATTCCCAATGTGCACCAATTGTCTCAGTCCACTGCAGAAGAACCTGATTTCCCTGCACTGCGTAGACTTGCCCACCGAGGATCGACTCACACCGCAGTGGCACGTGTGACAGCCCTGTGGGAAACCCTCGTGGGAAACCCTCCATGGAATGCCGCAGATCCCTGTATCAAGGGGACGGGAAGCCTGCCCCGGCTGCTCCAGCTCGTGAGGAATACGGACGTGCATATCCCCACTCGAGACTAGGACAGACTCCCCTGTGGTGCCTCTAGAAATACACCAAGACCCATGTCAGCACTGGAGAGTAATCCTCAGGTTCCGTCATAGACTCCATACGAGGACTTAGGCACCGTTACCGACTGCAGAGGATTCCCGACAGGCCTCTCGGAACTCGCATGGATACTGGACCTTCCTGAGGTCACAAGGGAGTGTCCCAGAGATCAACGTCTTAACTGGAGAATGTCCCGCCACAACTCGAGAAAATCCACGAGGTTCTCCCCTCCAGGTGAAATGAGGCCCGTTTCCGCTGAGGCGTCTCGAGGCAAATCACACCTTCCCTCTTGATCTTCGAAAGGGTCCTTCACACCATTGCTGCAACTCAAGAAGTTCCCCTACATACTGGCCTCCACTCGAGAGGAACCCCGAGGGTCCCGCCCACATATAGAGGAGCCCCGTTTCCTCCTCATGGCACTAGATGAGGGTTCCTTTCCCTGCTTCATCGGGAAATGATTCCCGGCTTTCCTGGCGCATCTCGGAGGAGGCGCTCTCCACAGGAAATACGAGAGGAACTCCAGCGGTGGTACCACCATTCGAATGTGCACAAAATGTGTCAGTCCACTGCAGAAAAACCTGATTTCCCTGAACTGCATCGATTTGCACACAGAAGAACAACTCACACCACAGTGGCACATGTGACAGCCCTGTGGGAAACCCTCGTGGGAAAGCCTCCATGGAATGCCGCAGATCCCTGTATACAGGCGACGGGAAGCCTGCCGCGGCTGCTCCAGCTCATGAGGAATGCGGACGTGCATGTCCCCACCCGAGACGAGGACAGACTCCCATGTTGTTGCCTACGGAAGTACCCCAAGATCCATGTCAGCTGTAGAGAGGAATCCTCAGGTTCCGTCATAGATTCCAGATGAGGACTTAGGCCATGGCACGGAATGCAGAGGATTCCCGACAGGCTGTTCGCAACTGACATGGAGACTGGCCTTTCCTGAGGCCACAAGGGAGGGTCCCAGAGGTCAATGTCGTAACTCGAGAAGGTCCTGCCACAACTGGGGAAAATCCACGAGGTTCTCCCCTCCAGGTGAAATGAGGCCCGTTTCCGCTGTGGCGGCTCGAGGCAAATCTCACCTTCCCTCTTGATCTTCAAAAGGGTCCTTCACACCCTTGCTGCAAATCAAGAAGTTCCCCTACATACCAGCCTCCACTCGAGAGGAACCCCGTGTATCCCGCAAACATCAAGAGGAGCCCCGTTTCCTCCTCATAGCTCTAGATGAGGGTTCCATTCCCTGCTTCGTCGGGAAAGGATTCCCGGCTTTACTGGCGCAACTCGGAGGAGGCGCTCTCCACAAGAAATTCGAGAGGAACTCCAGCAGTGGTGCCACCATTCCCAATGTGCACAAAATTTCTCAGTCCACTGCAGAAGAACCTGATTTCCCTGCACTGCATAGACTTGCACACCGAGGATCGACTCACACCACAGTGGCACCTGTGACGGCCCTGTGGGAAACCCTCGTGGGAATGCCTCCATATAATGCCACAGATCCCTGTATCAAGGAGACGGGAAGCCTGCCATGGCTGCTCCAGCTCATGAGGAAAGCGGACCTTCATGTCCCCACTCGAGACTAGGACAGACTCCGCTGTGGTGCCTCCAGAAGTACCCAAGATCCATGTCAGCACTGGAGAGTAATCCTCAGGTTCCGTCATAGACTCCACACTAGGACTTAGGCCCCGGTACCGACTGCAGAGGATTCCCGACAGGCCGCTCGCAACTCGCATGGAGACTGGCCTTTCCTGAGACCACAAGGGAGGGTCCCAGAGGTCAACGTCGTAACTGGAGAAGGTCCCACCACAAATCTTCAAAATCCACGACGTTCTCCCCTCCAGGCGAGATGAGGCCTTTTTCCGCTTAGTCGTCTCGAGGCAAATCACCCCTTCCCTCTTGAACTTCGAAAGGGTCTTTCACACCCTTGCTGCAACTCAAGAAGTTCCCCGACATACCCTCCTCCACTCGAGAGGAACACCGAGGGTCCCGCCCACATCAAGAGGAGCCCCGTTTCCTCCTCATTGCTCCAGATGAGGGTTCCATTCCCTGCTTCGTTGGGAAAGGATTCCCGGCTT
>NW_024073514.1:0-3983 GCF_014754425.2 Oryx dammah
ACATTCGAGAGGAACTCCAGCGGTGGTACCACCATTCCCAATGTGCACAAAATGACTCAGTCCACTGTAGAAGAACCTGATTTCTTTGCACTGGGTAGACTTGCACACCGAGGATCAACTCACACCACAGTGGCACGTGTGAGAGCCCTGTGGGAAACCCTCTTAGGAAAGCCTCCATGGAATGCCGCAGATCCCTGTATCAAGGCGACGGGAAGCCTGCCGTGGCTGCTCCAGCTCGTGAGGAATGCGGACGTGCATGTCCCCACTCGAGACTAGGACAGACTCCCCTGTGTTTGCCTCCGGAAGTACCCAAAGATCCATGTCTGCAGTGCAGAGGAATCCTTAGTTTCGGTCATAGACTCCAGACGAGGACTTAGGCCATGGCACAGAATACAGAGTATTCCCGACAGGCCGCTCGCAACTTGCATGGAGAATGGCCTCTCCTTAGGCCACAAAGGAGGGTCCCAGAGGTCAATGTCGTAACTTGAGAAGGTCCTGCCACAACTCGAGAAAATCCACGAGGTTCTCCCCTCCAGGTGAAATGAGGCCCGTTTCCGCTGAGGCGTCTCGAGGCAAATCACACCTTCTTTCTTGATCTACGAAAGGTTCCTTCACACACTTGCTGCAACTCAAGAAGTTCCCCTACATACCCGCCTCCACTCGAGAGCAACCCCGAGGGTCCCGCCTACATCAAGAGGAGCCCCGTTTCCTCCTCATAACTCTAGATGAAGCTTCCATTCCCTGCTTCGTCCAGAAAGGATTCCTGGCTTTCCTGGTGCATCTCAGAGGAGGCGCTCTCCACAGGAAATTCGAGAGGAACTCCAGCGGTGGTACCACCATTCACAATGTGCACAAAATGTCTCAGTCCACTGTAGAAGAACCTGATTTCCCTGCACGGCGTCGACTTGCACACCGAGGATCGACTCACACCACAGTGGCACGTGTGACAGCCCTGTGAGAAACCCTCGTGGGAAAGCCTCCATGTAATGCCACAGATCCCTGTATCAAGGCGATGGGAAGACTGCCATGGCTGCTGCACCTCATGAGGAAAGCCGACCTTCATGTCCCCAATCGATACTAGGAGAGACTCCCCTGTGGTGCCTCCAGAAGTACCCCAAGATCCATGTCAGCACTGGAGAGGAATCCTCAGGTTCCGTCATAGACTCCACATGAGGACTTAGGCCTCGGTACCGACTGCAGAGGATTCCCGACAGGCCGCTCGCAACTCACATGGAGACTGAAATTTCCTGAGGCCACAAGGGAGGGTCACAGAGGTCAACGTCGTAACTCCAGAAGGCCCCGCCACAACTCGAGAAATCCACGAGGTTCTCCCCTCCAGGTGAAATGAGGCCGGTTTCCGCTGACGCAACTCGAGGCAAATCACACCTTCCCTCTGGATCTTCGAAAGGGTCCTTCACACCCATGCTGCAACTCAAGAAGTTCCGCTACATACCCGCCTTCACTCGAGAGGAACCCCGAGGGTCCCGGCCACCTCAAGAGGAGCCCCGTTTCTACTCTTAGCTCTAGATGAGGGTTCCAATCCCAGCTTCGTCGGGAAAGGATTCCCGGCTTTCCTGGCGCCTCTCGGAGGAGGCGCCCTCCACAGGAAATTCGAAAGGAACTCCAGAGTTGGTGCCACCATTCCCAATGTGCACCAATTGTCTCAGTCCACTGCAGAAGAACCTGATTTCCCTGCACTGCGTAGACTTGCCCACCGAGGATCGACTCACACCGCAGTGGCACGTGTGACAGCCCTGTGGGAAACCCTCGTGGGAAAGCCTCCATGGAATGCCGCAGATCCCTGTATCAAGGGGACGGGAAGCCTGCCCCGGCTGCTCCAGCTCGTGAGGAATACGGACGTGCATATCCCCACTCGAGACTAGGACAGACTCCCCTGTGGTGCCTCTAGAAATACACCAAGACCCATGTCAGCACTGGAGAGTAATCCTCAGGTTCCGTCATAGACTCCATACGAGGACTTAGGCACCGTTACCGACTGCAGAGGATTCCCGACAGGCCTCTCGGAACTCGCATGGAGACTGGACCTTCCTGAGGTCACAAGGGAGTGTCCCAGAGATCAACGTCTTAACTGGAGAATGTCCCGCCACAACTCGAGAAAATCCACGAGGTTCTCCCCTCCAGGTGAAATGAGGCCCGTTTCCGCTGAGGCGTCTCGAGGAAAATCACACCTTCCCTCTTGATCTTCGAAAGGGTCCTTCACACCATTGCTGCAACTCAAGAAGTTCCCCTACATACTGGCCTCCACTCGAGAGGAACCCCGAGGGTCCCGCCCACATATAGAGGAGCCCCGTTTCCTCCTCATGGAACTAGATGAGGGTTCCTTTCCCTGCTTCATCGGGAAATGATTCCCGGCTTTCCTGGCGCATCTCGGAGGACGCGCTCTCCACAGGAAATACGAGAGGAACTCCAGCGGTGGTACCACCATTCGAATGTGCACAAAATGTGTCAGTCCACTGCAGAAAAACCTGATTTCCCTGAACTGCATCGATTTGCACACAGAAGAACAACTCACACCACAGTGGCACATGTGACAGCCCTGTGGGAAACCCTCGTGGGAAAGCCTCCATGGAATGCCGCAGATCCCTGTATACAGGCGACGGGAAGCCTGCCGCGGCTGCTCCAGCTCATGAGGAATGCGGACGTGCATGTCCCCACCCGAGACGAGGACAGACTCCCATGTTGTTGCCTACGGAAGTACCCCAAGATCCATGTCAGCAGTGGAGAGGAATCCTCAGGTTCCGTCATAGATTCCAGATGAGGACTTAGGCCATGGCACGGAATGCAGAGGATTCCCGACAGGCTGTTCGCAACTGACATGGAGACTGGCCTTTCCTGAGGCCACAAGGGAGGGTCCCAGAGGTCAATGTCGTAACTCGAGAAGGTCCTGCCACAACTGGGGAAAATCCACGAGGTTCTCCCCTCCAGGTGAAATGAGGCCCGTTTCCGCTGTGGCGGCACGAGGCAAATCACACCTTCCCTCTTGATCTTCGAAAGGGTCCTTCACACCCTTGCTGCAAATCAAGAAGTTCCCCTACATACCAGCCTCCACTCGAGAGGAACCCCGTGTATCCCGCAAACATCAAGAGGAGCCCCGTTTCCTCCTCATAGCTCTAGATGAGGGTTCCATTCCCTGCTTCATCGGGAAAGGATTCCCGGCTTTACTGGCGCAACTCGGAGGAGGCGCTCTCCACAAGAAATTCGAGAGGAACTCCAGCAGTGGTGCCACCATTCCCAATGTGCACAAAATTTCTCAGTCCACTGCAGAAGAACCTGATTTCCCTGCACTGCATAGACTTGCACACCGAGAATCGACTCACACCACAGTGGCACCTGTGACGGCCCTGTGGGAAACCCTCGTGGGAATGCCTCCATATAATGCCACAGATCCCTGTATCAAGGAGACGGGAAGCCTGCCATGGCTGCTCCAGCTCATGAGGAAAGCGGACCTTCATGTCCCCACTCGAGACTAGGACAGACTCCGCTGTGGTGCCTCCAGAAGTACCCAAGATCCATGTCAGCACTGGAGAGTAATCCTCAGGTTCTGTCATAGACTCCACACTAGGACTTAGGCCCCGGTACCGACTGCAGAGGATTCCCGACAGGCCGCTCGCAACTCGCATGGAGACTGGCCTTTCCTGAGACCACAAGGGAGGGTCCCAGAGGTCAACGTCGTAACTGGAGAAGGTCCCACCACAAATCTTCAAAATCCACGACGTTCTCCCCTCCAGGCGAGATGAGGCCTTTTTCCGCTTAGTCGTCTCGAGGCAAATCACCCCTTCCCTCTTGAACTTCGAAAGGGTCTTTCACACCCTTGCTGCAACTCAAGAAGTTCCCCGACATACCCTCCTCCACTCGAGAGGAACACCGAGGGTCCCGCCCACATCAAGAGGAGCCCCGTTTCCTCCTCATTGCTCCAGATGAGGGTTCCATTCCCTGCTTCGTTGGGAAAGGATTCCCGGCTT
>NW_024073516.1:0-2294 GCF_014754425.2 Oryx dammah
AACATGCACGGGATCCCACCGCCACCAGCACGAGGGCGGTCCCGCGACGCCCGCGGCGCCAGCCGGCCTCAGCACCCTTAGCGCGCCTCCCCACGAGCCAGGCCCCCCCCACAACACACGGCGCTGGGGCCCGGACCCACGGGACCCCCGCCGCGGGAGCCCGTCTCCAACCTCCATCCGTTCGGTCCATCCCGGAGCCACGCCCCAGGGAAGCGCCTCCCGAAGCCAGGCGGCCCCAACCCGCGCCCGCGCGCCACCCGCCAGCGGCGAGCCCGGAACGGGAGCGGGCAGGAGACAGCCGCCGCTCGCGCGGCGCAGGGGGGGGCGGGGCGCGCAGGGGCGCCCCAAGCCCCTCGGGACACACACCGCCACGGGAGAAGCGGGGGGAACACCACGCGCGTGCACGCGCGCTCGCACACCACACGCCCGAGGCGCAAGGGCCCCGGCGCCGGACACCGGCCAGGCCTGGCGTGACCCTCCCCCGACTCAGAGGGGGGAGGCGCAGGCCGCGGTAGGCGAAGAGCGGCACTCGGCCCCACCGCGGGGCCGACAGACCTCCTCTCACGCAGGAGAGAAGGCTCCGCCTAACACGCACAAGGGCATGCAGTCACCCTGACACAGGTGGCCACTACGCGCACAGGAGGGGCAGCGACTGGGGGGTTCCGGTACCCCAAGGCACCCTCTCGGATCGCTAGAGAAGGCTTTCTCACCAAGGGCGCGCCGCCCCCCACCCAATTCGTCCCCCCATCGGGACCCGCCAAACAAAAGGCGTTTCTTCCCGGGGCCACCAGGACCCGGGGCGGGGGAGAAAGGTCCACGGCAACGGAGTGACACAGGGCATTCCTGAGCATTCGCGGTCAGGGCCCACAACGAGGGCCGCCTGCCTTCCCCACGCGCGCGGTTGCTCGTTGTCGCCGCCCGGAAGGAGCGCCGCGCCTCCGGGTGAGGCCCGAGAAAAACCGAGGCAAAACACCGGCAGCAACGCGCTGGGCAAGAAACCGACAGTCCTCGCTCACAGGGGGTTTTGGCCAAGCGCCACGGCGCCGGCTCGGCCCGCCACGATCGCTCAAACTCGCCCCACCAAGTCAGTCCCCCGCACCCTCCGGGCAACAGCGGCCGTTGCGGGGCGGGGACGACAAGGCGCCCGCTCCCCGCAGCGGGGGGAACGGGTGTGCCTCCTTTCACCGATTCTGCCACCCGCCCACCTCGGGCATCTCCGCCAACGGCGGCGACCCAAAGGGGGGGTCCGCTGGGAAAAGGGAACGGCACCACCACTCGGCTTCAGGCACCTGAGACGACCTGGAGCGCTCCAGGGGCACCACGGAGAGCCAGGCGCCACGCGCTCAGCACGCCCAGGCGGCGAGCAGCGTGGCATCGGGTGCGGCCCCCCCCCCCCACCACGGGGAGGAGGCCGCCCCCCACAAACAGCCAGGAGAGAGGCCAGCGAGAGTGTCCGCTGCGTCAGCCGACCCCAGCCCCACAGCGACGGGAGGCCAGGGTCGGGCCGGAGTCCGCACCCCTCTGCACCCCCCCGCACCGCCCACAGGCGGGAAGGAGGAGCATGGGGCCCGCAGGCAGAACGAGAAGAGCGGTCCCACCCACCAGGAGTGTCCGTCCCTCGTCTGACACGGCTTAGGCCCGGCCCAGGAGAGCACGAGATCACCACATCGATCGGTTACCGCCACACCAGGCAGTCCTGGGGTGAGGGGGGGCTGGGGAAACGCCCAGCGAGGACAGCGACCAGAGGAGGACCTGCTTCAGCCTCGCCAGCACCCCTCCCCCGCCTCTCCCAGGGAACAGGCAGCCGGACAACCCACAAGGGAAAAGGGGAACGCCTGACACGCGGCACGGAGCCTTGCAAGGGTGGGTTTGTCACGACCGCGGCCGGGTGCCCGCAGCGGGGAGCGCACGGGGTAGAAGACCCACGCCGCCTCCCCACGCCGCCCTCGGGTGCCAGAGACCGGAGGTGGCGCCACAGCCTGGACCACACCTGGATGCACGAGAGCCGGCGCGCAGGCCCAGGCAGACGGCTCGAGCAAGCAGGCAGGCAAGGGCGGAGTCGGGTCCGGCTCGGCGTCACCGCCAAGCCCAGAGCCACGCCAGCGACGACGAGGCCCAAGTCTCTCTTACAGGATGACAACCGCCACATCAGAACGTGTCAGCACCTACCTGGCAGCAAAAAGCACCCCTTTCAGGAGAGAAAAATAACCGCGTTGGCAGGCGGGGCCGAGCCACAGGTCACTGGGACCTTCTGGGACCCTGGCCCGGCCACGGGCCCCAAGCATCTTCCCATC
>NW_024073516.1:2394-3982 GCF_014754425.2 Oryx dammah
TGGGGGGGTAACCGGTAGGCCCTGCCCCGTTACACGTTCGCCCGTGCACGGGTCGTCTCCGGGTCGGGACTTAGAAAAATAAAACACTCCGCGCTGTCGCCTGCGGAAGCCTCCCCGGCCCTCGCAAGACCGGCCCCATGCCAGTCCCCGACCCCCGGCTGGGACTGTTTTGGGGGGGGGGTTTGAATTCCGCGGAGGCGCCCCCGACGGCCGGACCTCAACGGGGATCGCGGGCGCGCCGGCGTTGGCGCCCTATACGGGCCTCCCCTCGCGGCCCGGCCCGGTCCGGTCAGGCCCGGTCCCCAACTCCGCAGCGGGCCTCGGAAAATCTGGGGAGAAAATCGGGTCCAACGCCCGGGAGCCCCACGCGTGCCCCCGCCCGGGCCCATGGCGCCCTCCGCGGGCTTCCCCTCAAGGCTCAGGACGGTCCTCACCGGCCCGGCCCGGCCCGGCCCGCCCGACCGCGACGCGGGAGGGAAGACAAAAGACGCCTGGCAGGGAAGGACCGACGAGCGACCGACGGGGCCACAGTCTCCGGGTGGCGGCCCCGGGCGGTCCCCGCGGTCCCCGCGGTCGGGGGGGTGGGGGGGGGGGGGGGGAGGAAAGCACCGGCGGGTGCTGGTCGACCCGTCCGGGCAGCCCCCCACCCCAGCTCGCTCCCAGGGAGCGCCGCCGCTACTCCCCCATATGCCCGGAGGTTCAATCTCCGGCAAGTGCCCCAGCCGCCGGCGCCCCGACGACAGCGGGACGATCACGCCAACGTCGCCGGCCTTCTGGAACTCCGCCCCGGACACCGCGACCAAATCGCATCCCTTGCCGACGTCGCCGACGCTCCGGAGGGGAAACGCTATATAAAAGCGGCCGCCAGGTGGCGCCCGACAACCGACCGAAACGTCAGCGGGGACGGCTCGCGATCTCGGGGACGTGAGGGCGCACAGCCGGCGGCCCGGTCGCCCGATCTCGTCCCGGCCCACTCCGGATGCCGCCTCTCGGTCCCAGGCCGGCGGAGGGCGTCCGCCTCGGGAGCTCCCGGCCGGCCGGCCGGCACGGCGCGACCCCGGCAGCCCAAGGGACACTCGAAAAATGCATCGGGGCGGCTGCCGCTGGAAAGGGGGGGCAGACCGGCCACTCGACTCCCCGGCCGGCCGAGGCGGACGTGCGCGGAAAATTCCCCGCACACACCGGGCGGGCCGCGGGCGCCCGTGAGGCACTGGCGGCCCAGAGCGGCCCAGGCGGCGCCCGCGCTCCCGGGAGGACTTAGACACATTTCGGCGGGCGGGGGGGGGGGGGGGGAGGGAGGGAGGGAGGGAGACGGACGGTCAAACCGAAACCACGCGAGAGAGTACTCCCAGAACAACAACGGACGGACGAGCCATTTTTTTTTTTTTAATTTTTTAACATTTATTTATTTTTGAGACCGAGAGAGACAGAGCATGAACGGGGGAGGGTCAGAGAGAGAGGGAGACACAGAATCCGAAACAGGCTCCAGGCTCTGAGCTGTCAGCACAGAGCCGGACGCGGGGCTTGAACCCACGGACCGCGAGATCATGACCTGAGCCGAAGTCGGACACTCAACCGACTGAGCCAC
>NW_024073517.1:0-3981 GCF_014754425.2 Oryx dammah
TTTCCCATTTGGCTGGCCTATAGTCCCAATGAGGTAGCCATATCTGTGTCAGACACAGTAGGAAAGCAAGTTAAAATTCCCAAAGAAAAAAGAGCCTTGACGTCCACTTTGATTGGTACTGGACCCATAGTTTTAACTGAGAAGGTCAAACACAGGGAATCTGTTCAGTTTATGAATTGGGCTAAATTGAGTCCTCTTACCCTTAAGCTAGAATGGAGTTGTCCAAGGATAGTCAATGTAGTGGATAAAAACAGAGCAGGGTGACTAACCCCGTTTTAGAACTTTTCCTTACCTTTTCCAGTTCCGTGTGTCTTACCCTACCTAGTTGAACATGTGAAGATTTAAGGTTTGTATCTTATCTTGCCTTGGACACAAATGTAGTACCGTTAACAGCTAATTCTTTGCGTGTGTCGTTTCCCATTGTGTCAAACTAATACTGAGTTTCAGTCTTACTTGACAGAGTGTGATGTGCAAGAATTGTCTCATTTATTTCAGTAATTATCAGGTCATAGAGTTCTCCTTCCTCTAATCCATCCAGCCATCTAATCTGTGATTATACTTGTGGAAACGTTTTTTCCTGTGGTCTCCAAGGGCTCTGTCACAGAGCCGTGGGGTACCCTCTAAGTATTGGTTCCTGAACATCAGCACACTTGGCTGCCTCCGTAGGTTCCTGGAGTTGAGTCTCCTCCAGGAGTTGAATGTCACCCCTTCTCCACTTCTGGCACAGATAGCTCGCAATCTCTGTGCACCATTCAAGGAAGCTGGGATCCTGGCTGTAGACCTATGCCAGGAGAAATCTCTCCATTTCCTCTTCCTTTCTCCTCCTCTTTGTCTCTCCCCCTCTCCCCACCCCTCCTCAATTTATTTAAATCCTGTAAGCTTTCACAAAATGCTGGAAAGTGATAACCACCAAGGGGTTAGCATCCCTCTCAGAACTGAAGAGGAAGGACTACAGGTGATGAAGCTGTAGTGAATCTGTTGTGTCCATTTTAGGCAGGGGGAGCAGTAGAAGTCGTGAAAAGGCCCCGTCCAATCTCCTCGTTACCCTTGGGAGATTGGGTCTGGGAAGCCTGCACCTGCAGATACCAAAATCTAGGGACGCTCAAGTCCATTATATAAAATGGTAGAGTCTTTGCATGTAACTTCAGGGGATGCTCCCACATGTTGTAAATCATCTCCACATTTCTTATAATACCTAATGCAGTGTTGGTGCTTTGTAAATAGTTTCACAGTGTAAATGCTCTCTCTCTCTCTCCATATATATATGGATAGATAGATAGATAGATATAATGGAATGGGTTGCCATTTCCTTCTCCAATGCTTGAAAGTGAAAAGTGAAAGTGAAGTCGCTCAGTCGTGTCCAACTCTTAGCAACCTCATGGACTGCAGTCTCCCAGACTCCCCCGTCCATGGGATTCTCCAGGCAACAGTACTAGAGTGGGGTGCCATTGCCTTCTCTGTCCTTCTCCAATATATAAGCCAGCATGAGGCGGGTTCAAGTTTTGCTATTAGAACTTGCTGAAATTTTTTGAAAAGGATTTTTGATCCATGTGTAGAGTATGGTGCCTTCTGGACTCAGAGAGTCGAGGGAGAGCCAGGCACCCCCAAGGGACAGCTGAGGGCTCTTTTGGACAATTTCTGTTGGTCAGCATTTCTGAGTGAGACTGTAGCTCTATAAGCAAAATGGTGCCTACCAGCTCTCCTGCAGAGTTTAACAGGAGCACTGGGGCCACCATGTGGAGACAAGGCAAAAGTGGTGGCTGGAGAATAAAGTTTAACATGGTCATGTCACTTAACTGAGTTTGAGATGTTTCCTTATGTCTAAGGGTTTTAATAGTTATCTCAATGTTTCAGCCAATGATTAAACCAGGTACTAATTTTGTCTTTTGAAAGAAATATAATCATCACCACTTATCGGCAGAGAATAAGTTTCAAAATCCTCAGCGGACATCTGTAACCTCACATAGTATCAAACCCTATATATATAATGGTTCTTCTATACAAGCATGCCTGTGGTGCATTTTATTTTATAAAAGCACAGGAAGAGATTGGCAACTGCCTCATACCAGGAAAGTGAAAGTGAAGTCGCTCAGTCGTGTCCAGCTCTTTGGGACCTCCTGGGCTGCAGCTTACTATGCTCCTCTGTCCATGGAATTTCCCAGGCAAGAATTCTGGAGTGGGTTGCCATTTCATTCCCCAGAGGTTCTTCCCGACCCAGGAAAGAAATCTGGGCCTCCAGGACTGCACGCATGTCCTTTACTATCTGAGCCACCAAGGAAGCCCTTAATGACAACACCTCTTCTAGGGCCCAGCCTGCTTCTGCTGCATGACTCCATGCCTATCACTTTTAGATTTCTATCACCCAGAAAAGACAGGAGTTCTTGATTATTCTAGGGGAAAATGTCAGTTAACTGTGGGTCCATGACAACCAAGGAGTGTGAAAGGAAAAGTGTGCTGATAGGCTGATTTTTCTGCCTGGGGGTGGGGGTGTCTTGGTCATTACACAACTGACTGGCCCTCTTGCTCCTTTGGGGAAGAATTCAGTCAAAGTCCTGGGCAGGAACACAGGGTGGGGCTGGGAGCAGATCTCTACCTAGAGTGAGGAGCCCCCATCATTGCCTAGGACAAGCTTCTGGATATCAGTCACAGCCACTGCCCCTTCCCCTTGCAGAGACAGAAGTGGCTTGGAGCTTGGCCCTTTTAAAAGGCAGAGATCCCACAGGAAAGGCTTCTAACCTACAAAAGCAAGTTTAGTGCCTCTCATTGCGGCCATGTGATTAAAAAGTATTCTTTCTTTGTTGTGCTAGCTCGATAGCTCCATAGGCAAAGGGCAACCATGAAAAGGTCTTTTTCCTCTATCATCTTTTTTTTTTTTTTGGGGGGGGGTGCTTAAATAATTTTATTTTTTTTTAATTTAATTTATTTTATTTATTTTTTTTACTTTATTTTACTTTACAATTCTGTGTTGGTTTTGCCATACATTGACATGAATCCACCATGGGTGTACATGCGTTTCCAAACATGAACCCCACTCCCACCTCCCTCCCCATAACATCTCTCTGGGTCATCCCCTTGTACCAGCCCCAAGCATGATTTGGGAGAATTGCATTGAAACATGTATAATATCATGTAAGAATCAAATCGCCATCTATGTCAGATGCAGGATACAGCAAGCTTGGGGCTGGTACACAGGGATGATCCTCTCTCATCTTGCAATAGCAAATAGCTGGCTTTCTGGCATGTTTACCGCTCTGATAGAGTCCCACTGGAGCTCTTTTCCAATTAAAACAAACAAACAAACAACAACAGAAACAGAAGTATGCAATCTGAAAATATTCCAGGCTTGACACACCCTTGGGCGGTTTTAATTTAAACACTAAAATGTTTTAATTTCTAAAGGATACTGCTGGTTTACTGGGGGCAGTGGTGGCGGGGGGAGGAAAGGCCATGGACAATTTCATTTGTCCTAAAACTTTGGGAGTATATAATCACCTGTAGTCTCATAAAGAGAGAACTTCTTAAATGTCAACACTCCAAAGTGAATCCCACCCAACTAGCCTACTTATATCAGATTTAGGTCACTGTCTTGTACATTAATAAAGGACTTTTAAAGAGAAGGCTGGAAATGACAGATGTGACACAGGCTAAGTGTAGTCATGGTCCTGAAGTGAGCTCACTTAGCCTCTGCTCTGCGATCTCTAGCAAGAAAAGCCATCTTTCTATTTGAGGATTCAGATTCTGTGTATAAGCTGCACTTAACTGAAGATCAGTTGGAGGTTACCAAGCACTCTCCAAAACACCCATCACTTAATAAACTTTTGAGTTAAAGCATACCTTTGAAAAGATGCTCACCTGCATTCTGACGTGAAGTCGATTCTTCAAGACTGAACTCATACTCAAGTGGCTCTGGATTTCAACCTGTGCAAAGTTCCTCTGAATTATTGTTTCACAACCATCCATTGCTTAAAAGCCCCACACACT
>NW_024073518.1:0-3981 GCF_014754425.2 Oryx dammah
TATATATATATATATATATATATATATAACATAATATATTAACTGACTTTAATATTTCTGCTTCCCCATGTCCTGCTTGCCGGTACCGCCCAGGGAATGGGGGTAAGATTGAATGCCCTTGGGATGCAAGGGAAAGTCTCTCTCTCCTTCTGAATCTATAGAACCAAGAAGAAAGTCAGGGATAGAGAATGGCAACCAGGGATGTAACCCTACTTCTCACTCTGGAAGGGGGAAAGATGTGTTGTCTAGGTTGGGGATTATTTAGGGCAGAGGGCTCTGGTCCACCTCCCTACTGAGGACTCAAGGAGGACACTAATGTAAAGCAGGTGCAGCCAATAAGAGAAGTCCCAGCATGGTTTAAGAGGTTGGCTTGCCATAGACAGAGGGTTTTGTTGTCAATCTTGAAATTTCCTTAATTTCCGTACAACAGAAAACACAGTCAGATTATAACCCTTTATCTTACAGGGTCACCAACTAGAGTGGGGTTGAGGAGACCCGTCAGCAGAAGCCAAGGGATGACTTCCTTGCCAGGGCTGGAGAGAAGGAATAGCCCTGACTCAGAAAGCTCTGTAATGTCAGTAAGAACTAAGAAGATTCTTAGTGGGAACTTACAGGGTAGAGGCATCTGATTCAAGTAGGCATCTGAGAAAAGTTTATAGAAGAGTTCATTCTTCATGGATGTCAGTATCTGTGAGCACTCAGGGATGAAGCAAAATCAAGGGTACTTTGATGAGATGCTGCCCAGCATACACTCATATATCCAATCTTAGGAATGACATTCCACACATTTTCTTGGGGTCATGTCAGCCATCCTTTTACAAGAGCAGGGGTGATAAGGACCAAGAAAAAACAGCAGTTATTTCAAAGAGATGGCTTTAAACAGAAGTAAATGATTTCATTACTGATTAGATTCATTTCTTAACTTGTATGGACTAAATTTTTAAATACCATTTCCTTAAGTATTTAGCAAATTGCAGTTCATGTGAAGAGAAGTAAGTTAGAGAAACAAAGAGTAATATGCTCTTTGTATATCAAAATCTAATTCTGCTGTAAATCTTTAATCTCTCATGATGTATTGACTGTTTGCCTAGCCCACCACAGCCTCGTGACTAGGGTGGTGAGCCCTGATGAAAGTGGGTGCATTTTGTATTGCACACTGCTTGATTTGTCTTGGGAATAGTAGGGAATTGATAAATATGCAAAATGAATGTTTCTTTCTCCTGTTGTTGTTGTTTAATCACTAAGTTGTGTCCAACTCTTTTGAGACCCCATGGACTATAGCCCATCAGGCTCCTCTGTCTATGGGATTTCCCAGGCAAGAATACTGCAGTGGGTTGCCATTTCCTTCTTCAAGGGACCTTCCCAACCCAGGGATTGAACCTGTGTTTCTTGCATCTCTTGCATTGGAAGGTAGATTCTCTACCGCTGCGTCACCAGGGAAACCCTTTGACTATTTAGTATATCCAAATTGTAATCAAGGGTCTTTACAAAAGTGTGAAAGTGTTGATATTTGGGGTCATTACTTCACTCCCTCCATCTCCCTCTCAGAATGTATTTCTCAGTCTTCTCCAACTAACAAAGAAAGGATCAAAACCTCATTTACATAAGCACATGACTGATGACAATGAATTTAATATGTCACGCGTCTTTTCTAAATTTGTTAATTAATCTGTTTAGCTTTGGCTGTGCTGGGTCTTTGCTGCTGTGCATGGTCTTTCTCTAGTTGTGGCAAGTGGGTGGGGCTATGCTTCTTGCGGTGCATGGCTCCTCATTGCAGGGGCTTCTCTTGTAGAGCACAAGCTCTAGGGGATACGGGCTTCAGTAGTTGCAGTGCACAGGCTTAGTTGCTAAGCATGTGGGATCTTGGACCAAGGATCAAACCTCTGTCCTCTGCACTAACAGGCAGATTCACAACCACTGGGCCGGGGGGAAAGTCCTATGTCATATTTAATACAGACATTGGTTCATTAACTGATTCTTATCTTTGGCCTGGGCTTCCCTGGTGCTTCAGTGGTAAAAAATCTGTCTGCCAAGATAGGAGACATGGGTTCTATCCCTGGGTTAGGAAGATCCCCTTGAGTAGGAAATGGCAACCTTCTCCAGTATTCTTGCTTGGGAAATTAACATGGACAGGGGAGCCTGGCTTGCTACAGTTCATGGGGCGGCAAAGAGTCGGATACAACTTAATGACTAAACAACAGCAACAGCAATTCCTGGCCTTGGGATGGCATTCCCACAGTGGGGTGTGACTTATAGAAACAGTTGAAAGAGGTCTTAGGTTGAGAAGCTCTTCACATTACAGTATTGGGTTATTCTGCTTAAGTGAATGCCCCTGCTGCAAGAGGAAGCTTTGCCGGTAATAACTAAACAGCAAAGCAGAGATTTTCGTGGGGAACAGAGACAACACTCTCTCTTAATCCCCAAAAGGGAAAGAAAATCTAGACTTGGAGTTTTAAAAATCCACCCAAAATGAGCTCTTAACGTTTTTTTTTTTTTTTTCTCTCTCTTTCTTTAAGTCCAATTTCATTGCTTCCTCCTTGTGAATGAAATATGAAACAGGCATGGGTATCTGAAGGTTATCTATAGCTTTGCCTAAAATGGTTATAATTGGAGAAATGAAATAGTGCTAACTGCAAAGCCTGAATAACATTATAACATTATGCAAAATGAAGGCACTTTAGAAGAATAAAGGAACGATGACAATGCAAATCAGAGCCAGTGAAGGTCAGACGTTTTGCATAAAATGCTTGCAATCTAATTCATGTGAACTTAGCCGGAGGAGAGAAAAGTGACTTATTAAAACACAATACTTTTTCAAAGAGCATTACTGCAGAGCTCTGGATCTGCTTACAAGTCTCACAGGCTGCTGTAAGGATTCGGTGAGGAGCTGGGTATAGACATAGCCAAACTGAAATTATAGAAGCTTTTTGTTCAGAAATAAAATATCTCAACCTCGTGATTACACTCAAGCTGGGTTTCTTAACCATTTGATGGCTGAACAGAAGGGGTGTTTCTTAGACAACAGAACTAGATAGTTGTTTATAGTTATTTATGGGCTATTATGTTTGTTATCAAGCTTCCCTGGAGGCTCAGCCAGTAAAGAGTCTGCCTGCAATGCAGGAGACCCAGGTTTGATCCCTGGGTTGGGAAGATACCCTGGAGAAGGGAATGGCTACCCACAGTATTCTTGCCTGGAGAATTTCATGGATAGAGGAACCTGGTGGCTACAGTCCGTGGGGTCACAAAAGAGTTGAGCAGGACTGAGCGACTAACACTTTCAGTTTCACTGCATGTTTATTATCTCCATTTATTCTCAGACCCATTGAGGGCATAACGTTTTATTCTTTTTTACAGTTGAGGCTATTGAAGCTCAAAAACTTAAAGGCATTAGCTTATGGGGCCCAAGTTGTTTGGAGTTGCCATGCAAACTGTTAGACTCTGTTAAGTCACTGTGTGATACTGCCTAGAAATAACTTTTGTCTCTGTCTTGAAAAGGTCAAGTCCTTGGGCATAGCATGAGGTCTTACACATGGTAGGAAGATTCTTTAGCTTGACTTTATAGAATCATAAATTCCTTGATAGATAATAGCTGCCTTTGTTTCTCTTTCTATATCAGATTCCTTTGATCTAAGACAGGACAATCCTGGACTCTAACTTCCCGCCTCTTTTCTGTTTCAGCAGAGAGACTCCAATGTGGTCTAGAGCAGGAAGCACCATATAGAGAAAACCAGAGACTAATGGTCAGACTTCCTGGATTGGACCCCTGGTTCTACCAGTTATTGACTGTGGGACTTTAAGTAATTTCCCTGGTCTGTAAAATGGGTTAATACATAAACCTAGCTCAAAGTCGTGTCTGTGACTCCATAGACCATAGTATGCCAGGCTTCCGTATCCTTCACCATCTCTCAGAGTTTGCTCAGATTCATGTCCATTGAGTCAGTAATGCCATCTAACTATCTCATCCTCTGTCACCCTCTTCTC
>NW_024073519.1:0-3980 GCF_014754425.2 Oryx dammah
GTCCAGAGAACCCGGACCCCGCCCGAGCTGCTGGCGGGGCGATCGTCGGAGGCTTCTCCAGAGTCTGGTCTCCGTGCGCGCGGACACTGAGTGCTCGGGGCCGGGCAACGAGACGCCTAGTGGCCGGGCTTGAAGCTGGGCGCTCGCGCGCACCTTCGCCCGTGTGTGACCCAGGTCCCCCCATTGAAGTGTGTAAACAGTGGCGCCTCACGTGGTGGGGTTTTGCGACGAGGTCGACCAGAAGGCCGCAGGGTGGTGTTTTCCGTAGCAAAGAAATGAGTGCAAAGTTTGTTTTTTCTGCTGAGAGCCAAATTCACTACAATATAATCAAATTCTAAAATCTACAGCGAAAATCGCCATTGTTCCCACTGTGACCACTTTGCAGTTAATTTTTAAAACATTGAATACAGTTTCTTTGTCCACACTATTTAAAGAAGAAAGACGTGTTCCACAATGCAGAATTTTCTAAATCCTCCTTGGGAGCCGATGATCCTCTCCCTCCAAACAGGCCCACGCCTTAGAGCAACCAACCCAGGAAGCCAGACCCCAGCCTCACAGCAATACGCGCCAACATCAGTGTTGGTCAGTGACTCACGCCTTCCTGCTTTCCAACCGCTCCATGTACAGTGGAGATGTAATGCCGAATCTGTTCCCCCAAGCAATCACGTGGGACCTGCCTCCAGCTCCTCATCACAATTTCAAGGCTGGAAAGCCAGCCTGTTTTTTCACCAGAAATCGTCCCTACTCCCACATCAGCCTCAGGTGAGCGGTGGTGGCTGACTCCTCTGCTGTACAGACAAGTTCTGGATAAACTTGCCTGTTCTTATTTGGAAACTTTGGGGGTAGCCTCAGTGGCGAAGAATTTACATGTCAATGTGGATGTGAGATCAGTCCCGGGGTTGGGAAGAGTGCCAGGGGAAGAAAACGCAACTGAATCCAGTATCCTTGCCTGGAGAATTCTGTGGACAGAGGAGCCTGGAGGTTTACAGTCCATAAGTCACAGAGTCTAACATGACCCCATCGATTGCAGAGTCTAACATGACTGAGCACGCACACACATTCTCCTTTGAGGAGGAGGTCTTTGCTCATGTCTACAGAAATTATTAGTGTGAGAACCAAGTTTAGGATGTCACGCTTTCATGTTCTGAAAAGTTGCATGCTAATATTTAAAGTGAAATACACATCATAAAATTCACCCTTCCAGAGATTACAATGCAGTGATTCAATTTACACAGAAATTTGCTGTCATCACCGTGATTTCAGAACATTTCGTTACCTCAGAAAGAAATCAAAAACTCATTAAACAGCCACTTTCCCTTCTCCTTTCCCCAGCCCTCGACAGTCACCTGGGTGCTGTTTGGGCTTGCCTCTTCTGTGTATTTCAGATAATTGGAGTTGCACAACTGTGGACATTTCTGTCTGGCTTCTCACACTTAGCGTCATGCTTTTGAGGCTCATCCATGTTAGCCAAGGGTTGGTTCCTCTCTTTTACTTAAGAATTGCCCATTCTAAGTCGATTAAGATGCTTAGAGACACAGTCTTTTTTACTGTGTATGATACACAGAATATAACAATTGCCATCATTTTATACATTCCAGTCTAGGTCATCGCATCTTGCTATCTTGCAGATCCTTGCCCCACTACCCTGGAGCTACCATCAAGCTCAGTGGACAGAAGCTCAGCCCTGCTGTCTTTTCTCAAAACCCCACACGCCCCCTCCCCCCCACCCTGAGCAGGACTCCACCAATGGATGCCTCATGACGGTGGCTAAAGAAAAGGGTTCCTGTGCCAGGAGTTGAGGGTAGTGGTGGCAAAGGAGAGAGCAGAAGAGAAAGGTGGCAAAATCCTGACCTTCCAGAATATGAAGTCTCCCAATCAAGTACTGACCAGGCTCCTCAGGCAGCTGTGGCCGCTGATGCCCCTAGGCTGGGCACCCTGCCAGCCAGGTTCCAGTCCTAAGCGTGCTCTGAGCCCTGGGCTCCCCAGGTTCCTGTGTGTGGGCTGCTCCTGACTTAGCCCCCTTGGGGCCGTCCCCTCAAGCTGAGATGTTTTACATGGGAGCTTGTGTTGCTGACTTGTGTTGTGAGTTGTGTTATTTGGGGCAAAATGCCAGCCTGGGGGACAGTGTCTCAGATCGCATTGAGAAACTGCTGCAGAGGTAGGGGGAAGTTCTGTCAATATGTGACTTTGGTGGAGATGTAATCAAGCCCATAATTTTTTCCAGAAAGTTTGCTAGTCTCATGAAGATTCCTGCTTAGTCAAAGAGCAGAAGTTACCATGAAGGATTTTAGTGCTTTTCTAAATATAAGGAGATACAAGGCTGGGCTCATAAAATCATTTTCTGAAAATGTCTATCTGAAAACTTGTCCTGCCAGTCTTTCCCACAGCACAGGTGACTCCTTTCTGCTCTCCACCCTGAGCTCTTCTGGGGGTGCTGAAAGGCAGCAACGGTAGCAACTCTTTCTTTAATGCTGCAGAGGCAGATGGCAAGCGCTGGTTTGTGTGGTGCACTCAGGGAGTGGGGCCCGTGACATTACCACGGGACCAGCTGGCAGGGGCCACAGGCCACTTCCCTCTGTTTTGGTGCCATCCTGACAGTGTCCACCCTTCCCCTGCTCACTCCCGTATTCCTCCATATTCCTCCAGAAGACATTTCACCTCCACGCTGCAGGCTGGGGCTTTAGGGACAGCAAGAGCTCTAGCATCTCACAGTCGGCAGGAACTCAGCCAGGCCTGACCTATGGAAGGCTGTCTGGCAGAGAAAAGCAAATTTGCTTGGTATTAGGAACAGAAAATCCAAGGGGAAGAGTGACTTGTCCTAGGTCATAGAGAGAGCTTAGAACTGAGGTCTGCTGCTGCTGCTAAGTCGCTTCAGTCGTGTCCAACTCTGTGTGGCCCCATAGATGGCAGCCCACCAGGCTTCCCTGTTTCCGGGATTCTTCAGGCAAGAACACTGGAGTGGGCTGCCATTTCCTTCAATGCCTGAAAGTGAAAAGTGAAAGTGAGGTCACTCAGTGGTTTCCGACTCTTAGCGACCCCATGGACTGCAGCCTACCAGGCTCCTCCGCCCATGGGATTTCCCAGGTAAGAGTACTGCAGTGGGGTGCCATCGCCTTCTCCGAGAATTGAGGTCTGGTGGCCTCTAAATCTGTCTCCAAAAGACAGACCATCCAAGGAGAGACCTTGAATTACAGCTGTAATCAGCTAATTATAATGAGATATGTTGGTTAAGTCCAAAGAGGGAGCAAGTGTGTCCTGGTGGCAGAGGGTGAAGACTTCCCCCATCTGTTTCTGTTTCCCCATTTCCAGGGGTCCAGACAACTTATGTTCCCAGAATGTCTTCTTTTGGCTCGGGTATCTGGAAGGAGTCCTGCCATTTGTTTCTCAATGAAGTTTCTCAAGGAGGGTACAGTCATGAAATTTCTTTATTCAATTGAAAATAAAAATCCTGCTAACTACTGAAGTGGCAGATGAGGTGAGGGTGAGACAAGGCCCCTCAGCTCCTGGTCCCAGAAAGAGGGCAGAGGAGAAGACAGAGACCTGTGATGAGCTTGCATGCACGGTGTTTCTTTCACTGCTCACTGAGGCGTCATCACAGTTTGAGTTCCTTCCTCAGTCTGGTCCAGTGTCCTCACAGATCTCACAGGCTGGAGAGGTAATCAAGCACGATCAGAGTCCTGGGGAGTTTCAGATGAGCCCAGACGCACCAAGAAGCAGCGGTGGCCATCCGCAGGTCTTCATGGAGTGGGCAACTTCGGAACTGGGCCTAAGGGTGAGTTAGTTATCTAGCCAAAGACTGGCACTCGGTGCAAAAACAAAACAAAAGGTGAGTGAACGAACGGGGCGGTCCTCTAACACAGGGAAGCAGCCCTCGAGGAGGGGCCCTGAGGCCACAGGTCCTCGAGAGAGCTGGGCAGGGGCTGCAGTGTGCTGCCTGCCTCACCCGCTGTGTGAACTTTGCTGCTGCCCTGGCCTGTGCT
>NW_024073520.1:0-3144 GCF_014754425.2 Oryx dammah
TTTATTTACCTTTTTCCCAGCTGAAGGATATTTGAATTGTTGCCAGTTTTTGGTGACAATAAGTAAAGTTATTATAAATGTTCAAGCATGGGTTTTTGTGTAAATGGAAATTTCCATTCCTCTTGCATAGATACCTAGGGATGGCATTGCTAGGGCATGTGGTGAGGTTATGTTTGCCACACCTCACTGCCAAGCTGGTCTCCAAAGTGGCTGACTGTTCCATTTTCAATAGTTTATGAGAATTCCTTTTGTATCATTTCTTCACCATCATTTAGTTTCATTATTTTATTTGCCACTCTGATACACATCTTGTGGCAGCTCACTGTATTTTATGTTTCCCTAGTGACTGGTTGGAGCTTTCCAGGTGGCTCAGTGGTATAAAGAATCCCCCTGCCAAGCAGGAAACATAGGTGTGATTCCTGGATTCGGAAGATGCCCTAGAGAAGGAAATGGGAAACCATTCCAGAATTCTTGCTTGGGAAATCCCATGGACATAGGAGCCAAATTCTATAGACAGAGGATCCTGGCAGGCTACAATCTATGGGGTCGCAAAACAGTCAGACAAGGTTTAGAAACTAAACAACAATGACTGGTTATGTTGGTTTCTTGATTCATGGGAGCCAGCAGGAGTGATAGGAGATGCCAGTGGTCACGGGAGTCCCACAGTCCCAAGGGTGAAAGGTGGCCTGGGTTACCAGGAGCTTGCCAGGAGCCTAGTGTCACAGGACTGACTTGGCTCACTGGAGCTGGCAGGCACTGGGAGAGGGTGTCCTTGGTTAGTGAGTCTGCAGGGTGTCACCCAGGGCTGCAGGAGTCAGCCTGATGTGATGCTAGAGCAGGTAGACCTGAAATCTGTAGGGAAGTCAAGCACCGCTTTACTCTCCTTTTCCCACAGGGAGAGGGTCTCTCTCTCTCTCTGCTGGACTGCTGAGTCCTGAGGGAAGGGTTTGGGGGGCCTGGTCCCCAGGAGTTCACCAGGAGCCAAGTGTCACAGCAGCCCCACCTGGAGGTGCTGAAATTGGCAGGTGCAGTGGGAGACAGGAGTGTCAGAAGCCCAGGGTGGAAGCTGTCTGAGACTGCATTATCTGCCAGAATTGCTGGAGTGCAAGGAGCTGGGATGAGGCAGGGAGTCGCTGTGCCTGGAATCCTTGACTCTTAGGAAGGTATTTTCATGTGCAGATAATTTTCAAATTAATATTTCTAGTGGGACATGAGTGGATACCATGTCTAGAAACACTTTCACTTCTTCCAAATGTCTATATGTCTTTTATTTACTTTTCTTTCCTTATTGGCACTGAGAGAACCTCTAGTAAAATGTTAAATTGGATTGGTGAGAACAGGCACCTTGCCTTGTTCCTGACCTTTAGAGGAAGACATTCACTTTTTCACCAATAAGTATCATGTTAGCTGTACTATTTCTATGAAAAGTGAAAGTTCAGTTCATAATTTGTTGGGCTTTGTTATTTGGGATGACTCTTAGGTTTTCCACATTTTATGTCTATGCATGCATGCATGCATGCTAAGTCACTTCAGTCGTGTCCGACTCTGGGCGACGTTATGGACAGCAGCCCAGAGGCCCCTCTGTTCACAGGATTCTTAAAGCAAGAATACTGGAGTGGGTTGCCATTTCCTTCTCCTTTTATGTCTATATCAATGGTCATATCCTTTCTCTTCTCTTATTCTGTTAATGTGATGAATTATATTGATTAGTTTTCTAAAGCTCCTCTTAGAACTTCTAACCAAATTTGTTATTTGTGGAGGTAAATCTGGATTGTTTGTATGTTTCGTTTTCATTCTGATTTCTAGTCTGTCTGTTTCTTACTCTCTTATTAGCTCATCTTACAATAACTGGAAGACTCTCCAGGGGAAACATACTGTTTCTCTTATCTCTGGGTCACTTTTGGTTCGTGGCCATCTCTCCTGGACATGGACATTTTATGAGAGTTGGCAATAGAGAAGGTGAGGTAGAGCTGACTTTACATGTTGACTCTGTGATAAATTTAAGTTTTCCTTTTAATGCTTCCATGAGATTGAGATTATGACATTTCTGTGTATAGGTAAAGATCTCCGAAAGAAATGCCTAGCAATTATATCTCCTGTTACACCTGCCAAGCTTTGGTGCTGCATCCTGATTATCTTCGTACTTGTGGCTCTAAATGTGGTGACCCTTTCCGCTCTTGTGGCAGGTGAGTTACCTGTTCTCCAAACCGTACCATGTTCTTTGCACATTCACATTGTCAATAAATATTTATTGAGCTCCATTATGTGCCAGGGTGTGTGAAATGTTTGAGGTATACCAGTGAACAAAACACAAAAAAATTTCCAGGGAACTCCTATTCTATTAATAACAGAAAGATGCAGATATTATAGTATAGGATAACAGATAGAGATGAATATAAGTGTCCAGGGCAAGCCTCCTTGAGAAGATGACTTTTCAGCAAACTTGAAGGAGATGAAGAAGCCATGTGGCTATGTGGGGAAAGCACTCCAGATGTCAGAAACAAGTAGAATGAAAGGAAGAATCTCCTGGTAGGTTTGGGGAACAGCATGGAGGCTTCTACAGCTGAAGCAAGGTGAGAATGAGGAAAAGTAACAGGCTGGGGGTCAGGGAGGTCACAGCCTAATGAGTCAGGTAAAGACTTCAGCTTTTAATCTGAGCGCAGTGGGGGGGTATCAGGAAAAGGGAAATTGTAGGAGAGGAATGCCATGATCTAAATTTCATTAGAGTAAAACCATTTTGACTGTTGGAAGAAAAGTTAGACTTTGGGAACACCTACTAGGGTAACCTTATAGAAATCCACACCAGAGGGGACCGTGGCTTGGCCCTGGTGATAACAGTGGAGGTGGGACCTGGTGTCAGAATCTATCTTGAAAGTTGAACCAACAGTATTTCCTATCAGATTGGATAAGGGAGGAAAAAGTGAGGTTATGAAGGAAAAACATTTATTCTTCCCATAGCCTATACTCTGATATCTTGCTGGTTCAGAGCATCTAACAAGGGCCCAAATATTTTTATACATATTTAACAGAAATACATATAAAATAGCATTTCCAGAAACACTGGAAATACTACATTGTATTTTTGGTACTAAAATCAATAATTGAACTATGCCACGTTTTGTCTACTAGAAGGTTTTATACCCC
>NW_024073520.1:3154-3978 GCF_014754425.2 Oryx dammah
AGTGTTTTTATTTTTCTGAAGAATCAAAGAATTGGACATTCAGTCAGACATTCTGTACTGAAATGGAAGCTGTTCTTGCTCAGTTTGGAACAGAGGAGGAGCTGGTAAGAATATTTTTGGATCATGTTCTTTGTTAAATACTTAGCCCCTGAGAAGGCTATAGGCCGCACAGGGTGACAGCTGAAAGAAGAGGAAGGCTCCCATTCCAGGCAGACTTGGGGGCTTGGAGTGCATATTAGTGCCTGGCATTTCTTGGGTATGTTCTCTGCCTGGAACCCTGTGAGACAATTTGGACACATTCTCTCATGTAATCCTCATAGTTAATCTTCAAATTAGATATATTGTTCCCATTGTAAAAGGAAGTATGCTAATCATGTAATTTATCATCCAAGTTGGGACATTTTGGGGAGTGAAAGTGACCATAGTATACTGGAAGTGACCATAGGATGTTGGAACCACAGCCATAACCTGGGACTTTCCCAGTCAAATTGAGATGTGTGATCACTTTAACGTAATTTAGGATCAGAGACATTTGAGTAACTTAAGCTGAGAACTGGGGACTAGTCTTCTCCCTTCAATGTCTAAGCTTCTCAACCTTACCAGGCTGTCATCCAAAGAGAGAAGGCTGGGGGGAAGAGGACTCAAGGGTAAAATGAAGGAGACATGTGTTTTTGCTTTCTGCATTTTATAACAGAACTTTCTGAAAAGATACAAAGGCCCTTCTGACCATTGGATTGGCCTTAGCAGAGAATCATCACATCATGCTTGGAAGTGGACAGACAACTCTAAATATAATGCCTCATAAGTTTTTAGACTGCCTTCTA
>NW_024073521.1:0-3978 GCF_014754425.2 Oryx dammah
CAAGGAGTAAGTGTCTTTTAATTTCATGGCTGCAGTCACCATCTGCAATCATTTTGGAGTCCCAAAAAATAAAGTCTGACACTGTTTCCACTGTTTCCTCATCTATTTCCCATGAAATGATGGGGCAAGATGCCATGATCTTCGTTTTCTGAATGTTGAGCTTTAAGCCAACTTTTTCAGTCTGCTCTTTCATTTTCAACAAGGGGCTTTTTAGTTCTTCTTCACTTTCTGCCATAAGGGTGGTGTCATCTTCCTATCTGAGGTTCTTGATATTTCTCCTGGCAATCCTTTCTCTTCTATGCTTATTTAACTATTCAGTAAAAAATAAGTCACAAGATTCAGTAATTTAAGACGTATAGTCATTGGAAAAGACTCTGATGCTGGGAGGGATTGGGGGCAGGAGGAGAAGGGGACGACAGAGGATGAGATGGCTGGATGGCGTCACTGACTCGATGGACGTGAGTCTGAGTGAACTCCGGGAGTTGGGGATGGACAGGGAGGCCTGGTGTGCTGTCATTCATGGGGTCGCAAAGAGTCGGATATGACTGAGCGACTGAACTGAACTGAATCTGTAACTTACTATTCATCAACTAAACTGTCTCCTCTCTTGTATCCCATTTTCATAATTTTACCAATAAGCCTCAATCACTGTCCAATAACTAGAGCAATTATCTGCACTTTAGTTTGCACTGAGTCAGTTTTGTTCAAGTCCTTAACAGTTTGTAGCCATCTAATCTTCTTAATCATCAGAGACGTTGTTTTCTTTGAGCAGATATTTATCAGTATATTTGGTGTGTTTAATATTAGACCTATTTCCATGCTGCCTAAAACTAGTACAACAGCTGGGTCCACATACAAAAACAAAAAACAAAGTCTCTCTGCTCTTTTCTTGTATATGACAAAATCAAATAAAACTGCAATAAGTGAAACATTTTGTGAATACAGTTACAACTTTAATCATTGCTTAATTTTGAAGCTCTAGCCTTGTCATCAGAATCTGGTCTGTGTCTTTCTCCAGTTCTGTTTACTCCACCTATATTGACATTTGGAGAAGGAAATGACAGCTCACTCCAGTATTCTTGCCTGGAGAATTCCATGGACAGAGGAGTCTGGTGGGGAATAGTCCATGGGTTGCAAAGAGTCAGACACGACTGAGCAACTATCATTCATATTGACTTTATTCTCAGTTACTGAAGAAAGCAAAAATCTCCTGACATAAACTCAGAAGAAAAGAGAATTTTTCTTCCCATTATTCGGAAAAGTTCAGATACTTGCAAGCATTAGCCTGTAGGATTGGGTGCAATATTAAAAGCGTCCTTGTGTTCTTCCTGGAAGGAAATGAAGCAGTGGTACAGGAAGTTTCTATTTTTACTGAAATGAAGTTGGTGTTAGTCAGGGGTAGATCATGATGGGATAGGAAACATTCTAATCATTAGAGCAACTATTAAGAAAAAATGAAAAAAATATACATAGTTAGAAAGTAACAAAACAATATTTTATACCAGAGATATTTAAACAAAAGAAGCTAGTTGAAGTGAATCAAAAGAATGAAAACTAGCCATAAGGAGTGCAAATAGAAAAATGATAAATTGAAATATAACCAGATCAATGATTGCATTATTAAATGGCATTGTATTAATACCCCTATTAAAAGGAAGATTTTTTGACCTGATAAAAAGTCACTATTGCCATCTACAGGACATATATTTTACATTCAATGATACAAGAAGGGTGAAGTTAAAAACATAGAAAGCTATATATCATACGAACAGTAAAGCTCAAGTGTTCATATCACAGACGCTGGGGTTTCTTGCCCAGTGTTACCTGCAGCATCTCCATTGTTGACACTTTCAGACGATGTTCCACATCTGAGATGAGATTTCTCACCAGCTGGCTCTGCTGGATTAGCACATGCTCAGAGTCTGCCAGGTTACGTAGACCAACGTCCTCCTTACGCTTCAATTTTTGCATTTCCTTCACCTCCTCATATTTAAGGTTCTTTCTCAGTTTTTGAAACACTGCCTTGACATTGTGTCTCTCACGTTGTATTTGATCCTTCAGGAGTACGAGAAAGAGAGAGAGGTAGACAGGGAGAGAGAAAGGAGGGAAGCAATGATTAGGGAAGCTCACATGATAGTTCTTTTCTCTCTACATCACATTTCAAAATAATAGTCCCAAGTCTGCATTGTTGAAGACAACTCACAGCCAAATGGGATCCCTGGCTGTGACTCAGTCTTCACACAGCTGTCCAGGATGCTCGTGCCTTCCTGCATTACTCTTGACTCCCTCCCACCACCTGCTAAGGTTGAACACTGAGGACAGGTGTAAGATGCTCAGTTAGGTTTCATAGAACTATGAAAGTGAAAGTGAAAGTGAAAGTCACTCCGTTGTGTCCAACACTTTGCGACGCCATGGACTATACAGACCATGGAATTTTCCAGGCTAGAATACTGGATTGAGTACCCTATCCCTTCTCCAGGGGATCTTCCCAACCAAGGAATCAAAGCGGGCTCTCCTGCATTGAACGCAGATTCTTTAACAGCTGAGCTACCAGGGAAGCCAAGACAGAGCCATGACCTATTGCCAAATGTCTCATTCAGAAGAGTCAAGGACAGAAGCACATGGCAGGAATGGAGTAGGAAATTCCCTTGTAATCCTCATGAGAGATGCCCTCTGTATAAATACCTCCCTTCCAGTATCTATGTCCATGTGTGATATGTTCCCTTTTTAGCCCACCCCATCAGGGATAGGATGAAGGAAAGGACTAATCAAATGACAACTGTCAGGGAACAAAGAGGAAGGCCGCTACTTGTGACCCCCCAAGGTCCTGTCCAAGATATCTGTCTAACTCCCTCGGGAAGTGCCTTCTCCTACCTTCCAGGCAGCAATGTCTGCTCGGACTTTAACTTCCAACTCCTCAGCTTCCAGCTGCTTCTCCCTCAACTTCTCTAGAGCTTCCTGGAGTTTTTTCTGTGAGAAAAGAACCACACCAGCGTCAAGCTATGGGCTTTCTCAGCATCTCTGCAGAGGATAAATGAGAGAGTAATGAGGCTGATTTCCAAAGAGAATCTACTTTACAAAAACTGTAGAGAATAGCTATTAGAATATATGACCTGGGAGAAAACCTGAGGTGGGGAATGTATTCTTAAGACTCAACAGATAGGAGTCAGCATTCTCTCTCCAAAGAAGACTGGTTCTCTTTGCTCTAGAGAAACCTGATCCTGCAACAGGTAAAAACTTACACCTCAATGTCCTCATTACCCTCCTCGTTACCCCGTGTCCTCATTACCCTCCTGTTCAAAGTCATCCTGAGAGCTTCTTTGGGCATCAGATTGCCACCCACTTCTGACTAAAAGTCTGTGTCTAAGATCATTACTTTGTAATTGGGAGAATTCTCAGAAACATCCCTCAGACATCAGAAGGTGGGCATAGGATGAAAAGAGATCCCAGGCCTCGAGTCCATGGTGACCAGGTAAACAAAGTCCAGTGCAAAGTGGGGATTTCCCCTCAAGTAACACTTTGTGGTCTGTCTTTCCTCCATTCTGCTCTCCTACCTGATAGTCCTGGGCAACCTCTTCCATGAGGAATGTGTGGTGCCCATGGTGCTCCTGGGACCGCTCACAGAGCCAGCAAATGACTTCCCTATCCTCCTCACAGAAGAGCATGAGTTTCTCCCCATGGCGCAGACAGAGATTTCTCTCTTGCTCCACCTCTGGGCTCAGCTTGACCTCTCTGAGCCTCTGTACTATGTTGGCCACATGCCTATTAGGCTGCAGGTTCCCAGGCTCATAACTAATTCTGCACACAGGGCACCTTCTGTCCTCGTCTGGGTCATTCATGGACACCATGTTGTTTGCAGTGATGCAGGCTTGGCAGAAGCTGTGGCCACAGTCAAGGCTCAGGGGTTCTGTCAGAAGCTCCAGGCAAATGGGGCAGGTCACCTCCTCCTGTAGGCTCACCACAATTCCTGAAGCCATG
>NW_024073522.1:0-3976 GCF_014754425.2 Oryx dammah
GCTTGACAGACCGAGTTTCCCTAGGGCTCTCCTCCCCAGCAGACGCGTGCAAGTGATTTTGCTTGCCCCTCGCTTCTGAGCTACAGCCCACAGCCCGAGCTCATTAAAGCAGACCTGGAGCGAAGAAATCCGCGTGGCGCGTGGCGCCCCCGCATGGAAGCCGAGTCACAGCACGCTGGGAAGCGAGCCTCCCGCTTCCCTAGGCCAAGAACCAGCGGCAGAAGCCGTGCAGTTGGGCTTCCCTCCCGTCTGACACAGCATTAAGTGCAGGAGCCTTTGGCAGGCTGAAAGCCACTGGCGCCTAAACCCTCCCCAAGGGCGTCTGGGCACTAGGTGCAAAGGCAAGGCAGTAGAGGAGCTGAGCCCAGGCAGGCGCCAATTGCGTATCCCAGCCTGGGGCAGCATGCTACTTCCTGGGCAGGAACACTAGCAGCGAGGCAAGTCTGGACAATTCTTTCCAGGACAGAGCATCCTCACACCAGGGACTCTGCCAGATCAGGCTTCTGAGCAGAGCTGGGGCTCTGCCGATCTGGAGGCGATCTTGGGATCTACCAGCCAGGCCTTGCAGATGCATGCAGCTGGGCTGCCTGCTCATCCCCCGAGGAGGCTCGCTTCCCAGCGTGCTGTGCACTCGGCTTCCGTGCGGGGGCTCCACGCGCCTCCCGGAGGTCTTGGCTCCGGGGCTGCTTTCCTGAGCTCGGGCTGTGGGTGGGAGCTCAGAACCGCAGGGGCAGGCCTCAATCACTTGCACGCGTCTGTGCTGGGGAGGAGAGCACTAGGGAAACTCGGTCTGTCAAGCGCTGGAAGGCAGGCAGGGACTCAGCCTCGGCGTTGTGGGGCTGCCTCCCCCACCCAGAGGCCCTGGGAGCAGCCCGGTGCTCTCCGTGCTGCGCTGAGTCCGGCCGTCCAAGCACCAGTGGGAGAAGCCTTGCAGTTGGGCTTTCCTCCCTTCTGACACAGCGCTAAGTGCTGAAGCTCTTGACAGGGTGAAAGCCACCAGCCCATAAACCCTCCCCCAGGGCGCCTGGGCCCTAGGTCCAAAGGCAAGGCAAGAGAGGAGCTGAGGCCAGGAAGGCGCCAGTTGCGTCTCCCTGCATGGGACAGCATGCTCCTTCCTGGGCAGGAACACTAACAGCGAGGCAAGTCTGGGCTAGTCTCGCCCAGGGCAGAGCAGCCTCACACCAGGAACTCTGCCAGATCTGGCCTAGGAGCAGAGCTGGAGCTCTGCCGTTCTGGAGGTGCACTTGGGATCTCCCAGTCAGGCCTTGCAGACGCACGCAGCTCGGCTGCCTGCTCCTCACCTGAGGACGCTCGCTTCCCAGCGTGCTGTGCATTCGGCTTCCATGTGGGGGCGCCACGCACCTACCGGAGGTCTTGGCTCCGGGGCTGCTTCCCTGAGCTGAGGCTGTGGCCGGGAGTTCAGAACGGCAGGGGCAGGCCAAAACCACTTCCACGCATCTGTGCTGGGGAGGAGAGCCCCTGGGAAACTCGGTCTCTCAAGCGATATAAGGTGAGGAGGGACCCAGCCTCCGCGTTGTGGGGCTACCTCCCCCACCCAGGGGCCCTGGAACAGCCCGGTGCTCTCCGTACTGCGCTGACTCCGGGCGGCCAAGCACCAGCGGGAGAAGCCTTGAGGTTGGGCTTCCCTCCCGTCTGACACAGCGCTAAGTGCTGGAGCCCTTGGCAAGGTGAAAGCCACCGGCGCCTAAACCCTCCCCAAGGGCGCCTGGGCCCTAGGTGCAAAGGCAAGGCAGGAGAGGAGCTGAGGACAGGAAGGCTCCAGTAGCGTCTCCCAGCCTGGGGCAGCATGCTCCTTCCTGGGCAGGAACACTAGCAGTGAGGCAAATCTGGACAAGTCTCTCCCAGGGCAGAGCAGCCTCACACCAGCGACACTGCCAGATCGGGCCTCTGAGCAGAGCTAGAACTCTGCCCATCTGGAGGCGCACCTGGGATCTCCCAGCCAGACCTTGCAGACACACACAGCTGGGCTGCCTGCTCCTGCCCTGAGCAGGCTCGCTTACCAGCGTGCTGTGCACTCGGCTTCCATGCGGGGGCGACACGTGCCTCCCGGATGTCTTGGCTCTGGGGCTGCTTTCCTGAGCTGGGGTTGTGGGCGGGAGCTCAGAACCGCAGGCGCATGCCCAATTCACCTGCACGCATCTGTGCTGGGGAGGAGAGCCCTAGGAAAACTCGGTCTGTCAAGCGCTGGCAGGCAGGCAGGGACTCAGCTTCCATGTTGTGGAGCTGCCTCCCCCACCCAGGGGCCCAGGGAGCAGCCCTGTCCTCTCCGTGCTGCGCTGAGTCCGGGCGGCCAAGCACCAGCGGGAGAAGCCTTGCAGTTGGGCTTCCCTCACGTGTGACACAGCGCTAAGTGCTGGAGCCCTTGGCAGGGTGAAAGCAACCGGCCCATAAACCCTCCCCATGGGCGCCTGGGCCCTAGGTGCAAAGGCAAGGCAGGAGAGGAAGTGAGGCCAGGAAGGCGCCAGTGGCGTCTCCCAGCCTGGGTCAGCATGCTCCTTCCTAGGCAGGAACACTAGCAGTGAGGCAAGTCTGGGCTAGTCTCGCCCAGGGCAGAGCAGCCTCACACCAGGAACTCTGCCAGATCTGGCCATGGAGCAGAGCTGGAGCTCTGCCGTTCTAGAGGCGCACTTGGGATCTCCCAGCCAGGCCTTGCAGACACACGCAGCTGGGCTGCCTGCTCCTCCCCTGAGGAGGCTCGCTTCCCAGCGTGCTGTGCACTCGGCTTCCATGAGGGGGCGCCACGCGCCTCCCTGAGGTCTTGGCGCCGGGGCTGCTTTCCTGAGCTGGGGCTGTGGGCGGGAGCTCAGAACCACAGGGGCAGGCCCAAACCACTTCCACGCGTCTGTGTTGGGGAAGAGAGCCCTAGAGAATCTCGGTCTCTCAAGCGCTAGAAGGAGAGGAGGGACCCAGCCTTCGCGTTGTGAGGCTGCCTCCCCCACCGAGGGGCCCTGGGAGCAGCCCGGTGCTCTCCGTGCTGCGCTGACTCCAGGCGGCAAAGCACCAGCGGGAGAAGCCTTGAGGTTGGGCTTCCCTCCCGTCTGACACAGCGCTAAGTGCTGGAGCCCTTGGCAGGGTGAAAGCCACCGGCGCCTAAACCCTCCCCAAGGGCGCCTGGGCCCTAGGTGCAAAGGCAAGGCAGGAGAGGAGCTGAGGACAGGAAGGTGCCAGTGGCGTCTCCCAGTCTGGGGCAGCATGCTCCTTCCTGTGCAGTAACACTAGCAGCGAGGCAAGTCTGGGCTAGTCTCGCCCAGGGCAGAGAAGCCTCACACCAGAGAGTCTGCCAGATCGGGCCTCTGAGCAGAGCTGGAGCTCTGCAGTTCTGGAGGTGCACTTGGGATCTCATATCCAGGCCTTGCAGACGCACGCAGCTTGGCTGCCTGCTCCTCCCCCGAGGAGGCTGGCTTCCCACCGTGCAGTGCATTAGGCTTCCATGAGGGGGCGCTACGCGCCTCCCAGAGGTCTTGGCTCCGGGGCTGCTTCCATGAGCTGGGGCTGTGGGCAGGAGCTCAGAAGCGCAGGGGCAGGTCCAAATCACTTGCACCCGTCTGTGCTGGGGAGGGGAGCCCTAGGGAAACTCGGTGTCTCAAGCGCTAGAAGGCGAGGAGGGACCCAGCCTCCGCGTGGTGGGGCTGCCTCCCCCACCCAGGGGCCCTGGGAGCAGCCCGGTGCTCCCCGTGCTTCACTGAGTAAGGGCGGCCTAGCACCAGCGGGGAAAGCCTTGCAGTTGGGCTTCCCTCCCGACTGACACAGCGCTAAGTGCTGGAGCCCTTGGCAGGGTGAAAGCTACCGGCCCATAAACTCTCCCCAAGGGCGCTTGGGCCCTAGGTTCAAAGGCAAGGTAGGAGAGGAGCTGAGGCCAGGAAGGCGCCAGTGGCGTCTCCCAGCCTGGGGCAGCATGCTCCTTCCTAGGCAGGAACACTAGCAGCGAGGCAAGTCTGTGCTAGTCTCTCCCAGG
>NW_024073524.1:0-3975 GCF_014754425.2 Oryx dammah
ATGCAGATGACACCACCCTTATGGCAGAAAGTGAAGAGGAACTAAAAGCCTCTTGATGAAAGTGAAAGAGGAAAGTGAAAAAGTTGGCTTAAAGCTCAACATTCAGAAAACTAAGATCATGGCATCTGGTCCCATCACTTCATGGGAAATAGACAGGGAAACAGTGGAAACAGTGTCAGACTATTTTTTTGGGCTCCAAAATCACTGCAGATGGTGACTGCAGCCATGAAATTAAAAGATGCTTAGTCCTTGGAAGAAAAGTTATGACCAACCTAGATAGCATATTCAAAAGCAGAGACATTACTTTGCCGACTAAGGTCCGTCTAGTCAAGGTTATGGTTTTTCCTGTGGTCATGTATGGATGTGAGAGTTGGACTGTGAAGAAGGCTGAGCGCCGAAGAATTGATGCTTTTGAACTGTGGTGTTGGAGAAGACTGTTGCGATTCCCTTGGACTGCAAGGAGATCCAACCAGTCCATTCTAAAGGAGATCAGCCCTGGGATTTCTTCGGAAGGAATGATGCTAAAGCTGAAACTCCAGTACTTTGGCCACCTCATGCGAAGAGTTGACTCATTGGAAAAGACTCTGATGCTGGGAGGGATTGGGGGCAGGAGGAGAAGGGGACGACAGAAGATGAGATGGCTGGATAGCATCACTGACTTGATGGACGTGAGTCTGAGTGAACTCCGGGAGTTGGTGATGGACAGGGACGCCTGGCTGCTGCAATTCATGGGGTCCCAAAGAGTTGGACACGACTGAGCGACTGAACTGAACTGAACTGAACTGAACTGAACACATAAATGAGCAAGAACTTGCCCTCTAGAGGGCTTCCAAGCAAGCAGCGTAGATGGCACGGAACAGAGCAGTGGCACCCACAAAGCGCTGAGGGTGGGGGAAGCACTGGTCCAGATAGGAGAGACGTCCTGTGGTCCGGCGTCTAGAAGCCCACCTGCCAATGCCGGGGACACGGGTCTGATCCCTGGTCCAGAAGGGTCCCACACGTCGCGGAGCAACTAAGCCCATGAGCCACAACTACCATGCCCACACCCTGCAATTAATTACTGAGGCCCGCACACCCTAGAGCCTGTGCTCTGTACCAAGAGAAGCCCCTCTACTCGCTGCAACTAGAGAAAACACAGCACAGCAAGGAAGACCCATCGCAGCCAAAAATAAATGTTAAAAAAAAAAAAAATCCAGACAGCAGCATGGTGGAAGGTTGAAAAATGGTTGGCTTCTGGAAATATTATGAAGGTAGAGATACAGAGTCTGTTGATCATTACCTATAAGCTGAGAGAGAGACTAAATTCTACACTTGATTTTCACCCACCCCTCCAGGACATGACCAGTGTTTCTCCATGTCTTCCTAATTGGCAAGTCACGCTCTAGGCAGAGCGGCCCTTTCTATGGTCCTCTGGGACGCAGAGCTCGGCTGCCCCGCACCAAGTCCTCATGGCTGAAAGAGCCTGAGAAACGAACTTGGAGGAAAAAAAAATAAGCCTTAAAAAGGTTCAAACTCTGACTTGTGTAACACCATCTGCCAAATATAAAGACAAGCATGAGAGAAGCTATTTCTATCTCTTCGATTGCTTTTACTTAAACGCACAGAGGTCCTGGAGGAGAAATGCTACCTGAAGCACCCTGTATAATCTGTCTCTCCCGTCTCCACTCCCTGCATGATAATCAAACATTTGCAAAGAGGAAGGAGAGCACTGTGCAACAAGATACAATGTACTCTTTGAAAACTCTATCCCCTGCCCACGACCCTCTGAAGGATGCAACTGCAGACATCTGCTTTATCAAGGCGCTTCATAGGCAGTAATTACTCTAGCATTAGAGATTGAAAACAAAAACTAGCTACATCCCTATCTGGTTTTTGGTCCTCACAGTTTCTTTTTTCCTTAGTAAACACCGTGGTTAAGTGGGGAAGGGAACGTTTTATTTCAAATCCTAACCAGACCTCAGTACTTGGAACTAAAGTTATAAAGAAAAAGAAAAAAAATTCACATTATCATTTTATATCTTTTTCATTTGAAGGCATGTTCTAAAATGGATAAACTAGCCAAACCGTTTAATATTTCAGAGGGAAAAAGAAAAAAAAAAGACAAAGAGCCATTTTAGATAAGGGGGAGGGGAGAATACTTACTATAGGTTGTTGGCAGGCAGCCACGCTGTGCACGTTTTTACATTTTTAAACAGTACTTACCCAATGCTCTCCTTAATCCCATTAAATGAAAACTTTCTCTAATTTTAAAATTAAATTTCCTGTATTTCCTGATACGTTTCCAAGTTCTTCTCCCTCCCTCCTCTTCTCTGAGTCCCAGGGTATTTCTACAAGAAGAGGGGTATTAGCCTCCTGGACAGATTCCACTTGGCATAATTGCCCTTGGCGTCGCTTTACCCCCTTGGGGTTTTCCACTGGGCACAGACTGTTCCCTTACTTCCTGTCCGGAAGTAGGGGAAGTACTGCCCTAAAGCTGCCGCTACGAGGCTGTGACCATTCCCCCTGCCACTGGGGGGCGTGCTTCAGACATGTACTAGTCAATAATACAAGCATTGTACTCCAAACTTCTTTAATCCCTCACTCCAAACATAAATAGATTTTGAGCACACAACTTCAACATGTATATATTTATTTATAAGCTACATCCTTGTGAACGACATCCTATACAAATAAGTTGCATGTTTTTGCTCAGTGGCTTCAGTCGTGTCCGACTCTTTGCTACCCTATGGACCGCCAGGCTCCTTTATCCATGGGCTTCTCCAAGCAAGAATATTGGAGTGGGTTGCCGTTCCGCCTCTAGGGGATCTTCCCGACCTAGGGATCAAACCGCCTCTCTATGTCTCTGGCATTGGCAATGAGGTTCTTTACCACTAGTGCCACTTGGGAAGCTCCCATAAGTTGTATGATTCTATAAAGTATAATGAAAAACAGAAATTAAATAGTGTTTTAATATGTTTTATTTTAATAATAGAACAAATTATTATTAGTAGTATTTTAATGCAAGCAAAGGGACTGAGAATCTGACACTACTTTTTAAAATTTTGCTGATACTGCAATTCAATGATGTGTTTGTCAGTTCTGGGTATTTGGGTTCCTAATGTATTGCTGAAAATGATGCCTCCCAAAGATGCATATATCCCAGTGGAAAAAGGGCATCACTGACTATATTTGTATAGCCATGACTATTATTTATGGTATTAATTATACAAAGGTTTTGCTTGAAATTCAGCTAGTAAGTTTCCATCTTCCCTGATGCCACTCATTTTTGTTTGCAAACTAATTGGAAGATACTTCATTTTTATGTTTCACAAATGGGTTTAAAACCCACTGAAACTCTAGACTTTCAAGCAGGTTAGAAAACTCTGTTTTAAATGTTCTTTAATAGGCACGTATAAGAATTTTTGTAGACAAAACATATAATCATTTTGGAGACAAAAACATACCAAAAACAATCTAGTTTCTAAACTTGCATCTTTAAAACACTCCATGGTAAGAATTTATTTTGAAAATAGGTTATTTCTTATTTACTTTCAAAATAAATAACACTTATTTAAAGGGTCATATCAAATATATTTCCAAAAATAGCTCTTTGGTAGCATTTTAGTGAGGGCCACTTGATATAAATTTGAAACTCATATGACTTTGTAAAAACAAACACAACAAAACAAACATTAGCAATTTATCTTTTTAATTGATAACAAAAAATTTGTAATATGATAATTGTTGAAACTCTGCAGTACAAAATATGGGCATTCATCATCTCAATAAAAAATGTTAAATTTCTACTGTGTTGTATTAGTCAATGTTTTCCAGAGAAGTAACAAAATACATTGAGAGAAAGAGATTTATTTTAAGAAAATGGCTCACACAATTCGTGAACGCTGATTATTTAACTTATATGCAGAGCACATCATGAGAAACACTGGGCTGGAAGAAACACAAGCTGGAATCAAGATTGCCGGGAGAAATATCAGT
>NW_024073525.1:0-3975 GCF_014754425.2 Oryx dammah
TGATCACACCATCGTGATTATCTGGGTCATGACGATCTTTTTTGTACAGTTCTTCTGTGTATTCTTGCCACCTCTTCTTAATATCTTCTGCTTCTGTTAGGTCCATACCATTTCTGTCCTTTATCGAGCCCATCTTTGCATGAAATGTTCCCTTGGTATCTCTAATTTTCTTGAAGAGATCTCTAGTCTTTCCCATTCTGCTGTTTTCCTCTATTTCTTTGCATTGCATTGATCGCTGAGGAAGGCTTTCTTATCTCTCCTTGCAAAGTAAATAAAATTTATGCAAGAGGTAAATTATATATATATATATATTACAAAAATTCAAACAGGAGAAGATCTTGAGTTTGTTGATGCATCCATCAAAGTCTAGAATTTAAATTAGTCAAAGACTTAGAATTGTGGGGGTATTTTAATCACACATTTGCTGTGCACCCGTGCTCTCTATAGGCAGTGGACAGTATTTCTTGAATGAATAGTAACTATACGTTTGAATGAACAAAATAACATAGATTAATTGCTGTTTTGAGCAGCTGGCAATAAGACAAGGAAGTAGGCATTGCAATTTTAAAAGATACTCATCAAAAATCACTACCAGAGAAATGTTTTAGCATTTAGATGGTAAAAATGCCTTATAATTCCCAAGCACTTAACGTGTAAGACATTTGATCCTCTAAATGATATTTTAAGGTGGGTAACACAGCTATTATGCTCATTTTACACATCAGGAAGCAAACTCAAAGAGATAGGGTTCCTGACAGAGGTAATTGGCCAAATGAGACTACCCATGGGTTTTGATTAGGATTTTTGAGTTCTTTATACTGTTACAGTGTCTGTAAGTAATAGTCGAGTTTTATCGAGTACCTCCTATGAGCCAGACACTTTTCTTGTATTATTCCTCCTCCTTAGCATGACATTGTACATAACAGGCTTGTCTGTCCTGGGTCATATGTCTAGAGAAAGCTGTTTGGAATTTGAACTGCTAACTTTAATCCCAAAGCTTGCATTTTTCTTGAATCTTAAGACATAAATCTCTACAAAGCTATGGATCTAGTTAATGTCTCATAAATTATTCCTTATAATTAGAGAAGGGTGAGGATCATATTGTCTTTTATAGCATGTTTTCTACGTATGTAATAATACCATTCCAAAGGCAGACATCCAATAATGCATAAACTCTTTAATTGGGCACCTCTTTTTCCTCCTATGTTAGTGCACAATTGTATAAACAGTTAGTACATAACTGTATAAAACTTCAAATAGCCAAAGCAGTCTTGAGAAAGGATAAAACTGAAAGTATCACTTCCTGATTTAAAAAAAAATTACAAACTACAGTAATCAAAATAATATGGTGCTGGCATAAGAACAGATGTGTAGACCAATGGAACAGAATGGAGAGCCCCCAAATAAATATATGGTCATATATTTTATATTTATATATGGCCAACACATCTTCAATAAGAGTGCTCAGAACACACAATGGGAATAGGATAGTCTCTTCAATAAATGATGTTGAGAGGACTTCTTTGGTGGTCCAGTGGTTAAGACTCCCCACTTCCAATGCAGGAGATGCAGATTTGATTCCTGGTTGGGAAACTAGGATCCCTTTTGCCACATGGTGTGGCAAAAAAAAAAAAAAAAATGGCATTGGAGATACTGGACATCCACATGCAGAGGAATGAAATCAAACGTTTACCTTACACTATAGACTTTTAACGAAGAAGGCAATGGCAACCCACTCCAGTACTCTTGCCTGGCAAATTCCATGGATGGAGGAGCCTAGTAAGATGCAGTCCATGCTGTCACAAAGAGTTGGATACAACTGAGCGACTTCACTTTCATTTTTCACTTTCATACATTGGAGAAGGAAATGGCAACCCACTCCAGTGTTCTTGCCTGGAGAATCCCAGGGATGGCGGAGCCTGGTGGGCTGCCATCTATGGGGTCGCACAGAGTCAGACACGACTGAAGTGACTTAGCAGCAGCAGCAACATACACTTTTAAAAATCAACTCAAGTTAAAATGGCAGAAGACATAAACAGGAAATTCATACAGAAGGGAAATATGAAAAGATGCTTAGCTTCCTGAACAATCAGGGAAATGCATAAAACAATATTGTGATATTGTTTTCTCATCTATGAGACTGGCATGAGCTTAAAAGTTTAATGCATGTTGGTGAGGTTGGGCACCTGAACTCAGCTGATGGAATCTGTTGTAACCATTTTGGAAATGAATTGGCATTTTAGTAAGGTTGAAGATGTAATACCCTTCAATCCTGTAATTCTACTCTAGGTATAAACACAAAAGGATTTTTTATACGTGCATACAAAGAGACATGTGCACATATTTTATTTTGGTACTGCTGGTAATGCCACAGAATTGGAAACATAAAGTGTCAATCAATGAATTGCTGAATAAATTTTAAAATACTCATTTGTTGAGTTTTTAAGGCAGAGAAAATGAAAGAGCTAAATGTATTTGTTGCAGTGTGAATAAATCTCTTTTGTTGAAGTGATCATGTTTTACTTATTGAACCCAGGTCTCCTTCATTGTTCAATTCAGTCGCTCAGTCATGTCCGACTCTTTGTGACCCCATGAACGCAGCATGCCTGGCCTCCCTGTCCATCACCAACTCCCAGAGTCCACCCAAACCCATGTCCATTGAGTCAGTGATGCCATCCAACCATCTTATCCTCTGTTGTCCCCCTTCTGCCCTCAATCTTTCCCAGAACCAGGGTCTTTACAAATGAGTCAGCTCTTCACATCAGGTGGCCAAAGTATTGGAGATTCAGCTTCAACATCAGTCCTTCCAATGAACACCCAGGACTGATCTCCTTTAGAATGGACTGGTTGGATCTCCTTGCAGTCCAAGGGACTCTCAAGAGTCTTCTCCAACACCACAGTTCAAAAGCATCAATTCTTCGGTGCTCAGCCTTCTTTATAGTCCAACTGTCACATCCATACATGACTGCTGGAAAACTATCGCCTTGACTAGATGGACCTTTGTTGATAAAATAATGTCTGATTTTAAATATGCTGTCTAGGTCGGTCATAACTTTCCTTCCAAGGAGTAAGTATCTTTTAATTTCATGGATGCAATCACTATCTGCAGTGATTTTGGAGCCCAGAAAAATAAAGTCTGACACTGTTTCCACTGTTTCCCCATCTATTTCCCATGAAGTGATGGGACCAGATGGCATGATCTTCGTTTTCTGAATGTTGAGCTTTAAGCCAACTTTTTCACTCTCCTCTTTCACTTTCATCAACAGGCTCTTTAGTTCTTCATTTTCTGACATAAGGGTGGTATCATTTACATATCTGAGTTATAGATATTTCTCCCAGCAATCTTGATTCCAGCTTGTGCTTCTTCCAGCCCAGCGTTTCTCATGATGTACTCTGCATAGAAGTTAAATAAGCAGGGTAACAATATACAGCCCTGACATACTCCTTTTCTGATTTGGAGCCAGTCTGTTGTTCCATGTCCAATTCTAACTGTTGCTTCCTGACCTGCATATAGGTTTCTCAAGAGGCAGGTCAGGTGGTCTGGTATTCCCATCTCTTTCAGAATTTTCCAGTTTATTGTGATCCACACAGTCAAAGGCTTTAGCATAGTCAATAAAGCAGAAATAGATGTTTTTCTGGAACTCTCTTGCTTTTTCGATGATCCAGTAGATGTTGGCAATTTGACCTCTGGTTCCTCTGCCTTTTCTAAAACCAGCTTGAACATCTGGAAGTTCACGGTTCACATATTGCTGAAGCCTGGCTTGGAGAATTTGAGCATCACTTTACTAGCGTGTGAGATGAGTGCAATTGTGTGGTAGTTTGAGCATTCTTTGGCATTGCCTTTCTTTGGGATTGGAATGAAAACTGACCTTTTCCCAGTCCTGTGGCCACTGCTGAGTTTTTCAAATTTGCTGGCATACTGGGTGCAGCACTTTCACAGCATCATCTTTCAGGATTTGAAATAGCTCAACTGGA
>NW_024073526.1:0-411 GCF_014754425.2 Oryx dammah
ACGCCACTGTCGCCTTCCTGGCCTCAGCACCTCTCCTGCCTTGCCTTTGCACCTATGGCCCAGTCGCCATTGGGGAGGCTTTAGGGGCCGGTGGTTTTCACCCTGCTAAGTGCTCTAGCACATAGCGCTGTGTCAGACGGGAGGGAAGCCCAACTGCAAGGCTTCTCCCGCTGGGCTTGGCCGCCCGGACTCAGGGCAGCACGGAGAGCACCAGGCTCCCAGGGCCCCTGGGTTGGGGAGGCAGCCCCACAACGAGTAGTCTGAGACCCTGCTCGCCTGCCAGTGCTTGACAGAACGAGTTTCCTTAGGTCTCTCCTCACCAGCACAGCCGGGTGCTTGTGTTTGTGGACTGGTCCTGCGGTTCTGAGACGGGCCTACAGCCCCAGCTCAGGGAAGCAGCCCTGGAGCCAA
>NW_024073526.1:421-956 GCF_014754425.2 Oryx dammah
CACGGAGAGCACCAGGCTTCCAGGTCCCCTGGGTGGGGGAGGAAGCCCCACACCGGGGAGGCTGAGACACTGCTCGCCTGCCAGTGCTTCACAGACCGAGTTTCCCTAGGGCTCTCTTCCCAGCACAGACACGTGCTTGTGTTTGGGAACTGCTCCTGCGGTTCTGAGCTCCGGCCCACAGCCCAAGCTCAGGGAAGCAGCCCTGGAGCCAAAACCTCCGGGAGGCGCGTGGCGTCTCCGCATGGAACCCGAGTGTACAGCACGCTGGAAAGCAAGCCTCCTCGGGGGAAGAGCAGGCAGCCCAGCTGCGTGCATCTGCAAGGCCTGGCTGGGAAATCCCAAGTGCGCCTCCAGAACGGAGGAGCTCCATCTCTGCTCAGGCTGGTCTGGCAGAATCCCTGGTATGAGGCTGCTCTGCCTTGGGCGAGAATTGCCCAGACTTGCCTCGCTGCTAGTGTTCCTTCCCATTAAGGAGCATGTTGCCCCAGGCTGGGAGACGCCACTGGCGCCTTCCTGGCCTCAGCTCCTCTCCTGT
>NW_024073526.1:1056-3974 GCF_014754425.2 Oryx dammah
CATCTGCAAGGCCTGGCTGGGAAATCCCAAGTGCGCCTCCAGAACGGAGGAGCTCCATCTCTGCTCAGGCTGGTCTGGCAGAATCCCTGGTATGAGGCTGCTCTGCCTTGGGCGAGAATTGCCCAGACTTGCCTCGCTGCTAGTGTTCCTTCCCATTAAGGAGCATGTTGCCCCAGGCTGGGAGACGCCACTGGCGCCTTCCTGGCCTCAGCTCCTCTCCTGCCTTGCCTTTGCACCTAGGGCACAGGCGCCCTTGTGGAGGCTTTAGGGGCCGGTGGCTTTCACCCTGCCAAGGGCTACAGCACTTAGCGCTGTGTCAGAAGGAAGGGAAGCCCTACTGAAAGGCTTCTGCTGGGGCTTGGCCACCCAACTCTTGCAGCACGGAGAGCCCCAGGCTTCCAGGGCCCCTGGGTGGGGGAGGAAGCCCCACACCGGGGAGGCTGAGACTCTGCTCACCTGCCAGTGCTTGACAGACCGAGTTTCCCTAGGGCTCTCCTCCCCATCCCAGACGCGTGATTGTGTTTGGGAACTGCTCCTGCAGTTCTGAGCTCCGGCCCACAGCCCCAGCTCAGGGAAGCAGCCCTGGAGCCAAGACCTCTGGGAGGCACGTGGCGTCTCCGCATGGAAGCCGAGTGTACAGCACGCTGGAAAGCAAGCCTCCCTGGGGGAAGAGCAGGCAGACCAGCTGCGTGCGTCTGCAAGGCCTGGCTGGGAAATCCCAAGTGCGCCTCCAGAACGGCAGAGCTCCAGCTCTGCTCATAGCCTGGTCTGGCAGAATCCCTGGTGTGAGGCTGCTCTGCATTGGGCGAGCCTTGCTAAGACTTGCCTCGCTGCTAGTGTTCCTGCCCAGGATGGAGCATGCTGCCCAAGGCTGGGAGACGCTACTGTTGCCTTCCGGGCCTCAGCTCCTCTCCTGCCTTGCCTTTGCAGCTAGGGCCCAGGCCCCCTTGGGGAGGCTTTAGGGGCCGGTGGATTTCACCCTGCCAAGGGCTCCAGCACTTAGCGCTGTGTCAGATGGGAGGGAAGCCCAACTACAAGGCTTCTCCCGCTTTGGCTTGGCCGCCTGGACTCAGCCCTGCACGGAGAGCAAAAGGCTCCCAGGGCCCGTGCGTGGGGGAGGTAGACCCACAACGTGGAGGCTGAGTCCCTACTCGCCTGCCAGTGCTTGACAGACCGAGTTTCCCTAGGGTTCTCTTCCGCAGCACAGGCACGTGCAAGTGTTTGGCGACTGCCCCTGCTGTTCTGAGCTCCCGCCCACAGCCCCAGCTCAGGGAAGCAGCCCCAGATCCAAGAAATCCGGGAGGCGCTTAGTGCCGCCGCATGAAGCCGAGTGCACAGCACGCTGGAAAGTGAGCCATCTCGGGGAAGAGCAGGCAGCTCAGATGCGTGCGTCTGCAAGGCCTGACTGGGAAATCCCAAGTGCGCCTCCAGAACGGCAGAGCTCCAACTCTGCTCATAGCCTGATCTGGCAGAGTCCCTGGTGTGAAGCTGCTCTGCCCTGGGCGAGACTTATCCTGTCTTGTCTTGCTACTAGTGTTCCTGCCCAGGAAGAAGCATGCTGCCCCAGGCTGGGAGACGCAACTGGCACCTTCCTGGCCTCAGTTGCTCTCCTGCCTTGCCTTTACAACTAGGCTCCAGGCGCTCTTGGGGAGGCTTTAGGGGCTGGTGTCTTTCAGCCTGCCAAGGGCCCCAGCGCTTAGCACTGTGTCAGACAGAAGGGAAGCCCAACTGAAAGGCTTCTGCTGGGGCTTGCCCACCCGTACTCTTGCAGCACGGAGAGCACCAGGCTTCCAGGGCCTCTGGGTGGGGGAGGAAGCCCCACACCGGGGAGGCTGAGACCCTGCTCGTCTGCCAGTGCTTGACAGACCAAGTTTCCCTAGGGCTCTCCTCCCCAGCCCAGATGCGTGCTTGTGTTTGGGAACTGCTCCTGCGGTTCTGATCTCCGGCCCACAGCCCAAGCTCAGGGAAGCAGCCCTGGAGCCAAGACCTCTGGGAGGCGCGAGGCATCACCGCATGGAAGCTGAGTGTACAGCACGCTAGAAAGCAAGCCTCCTCGGGGGAAGAGCCGGCAGCCCAGCTGCGTGCGTCTGCAAGGCATGGCTGGGAACTCCCAAGTGCGCCTCCAGAACGGCAGAGCTCCAACACTGCTCATAGCCTGGTCTGGCAGAATCCCTGGTGTGAGGCTGCTCTGCCTTGGGCGAGATTTGCCCAGACTTGTCTCGCTGGTAGTGTTCCTTCCCATTAAGGAGCATGTTGCCCCAGGCTGCGAGACGCCACTGGCGCCTTCCTGGCCTCAGCTCCTCTTCTGCCTTGCCTTTGCACCTAGAGCGCAGGCGCCCTTGGGAGGCTTTAGGGGCCTGTGGCTTTCACCCTGCCAAGGGCTCCAGCACTTAGACTGTGTCAGACGGGAGGGAAGCCCAACTGCAAGGATTCTCCTGCTGGGGCTTGGCCTCCCGGACTCAGCGCAGCACGGAGATCACCAGGCTCTCAGGGCCCCTGGGTGGGAGAGGCTGCCCCACAACTCGGAGGCTGAGACCCTGCTCACCTGCCATTGCTTGACATACCGAGTTTCCCTAGGGCTCTCCTCCCCAGCACAGACGCGTGCAAGTGGTTGGGGACTCCCCCTGCGGTTCTGAGCTCCCGCCCACAGCCCCAGCTCAGGGAAGCAGCCACGGAGCCAAGACCTCCGGGAGGCATGTTGCGCCCCCGCATGGTAGCCGAGTGCGCAGCACGCTGGAAAGCGAGCCTCCTCGGGGAAGAGCAGGCAGTTCAGCTGTGTGCGTCTGCAAGGCCTGGCTGGGATATTCCAAGTGTGCCTCCAGAACGGCAGAGCTCCAACTCTGCTCAAAGCCTGATCTTGCAAAGTACCTTGTGTGAGGCTGCTCTGCCCTTGGCGACATTTGCCCAGACTTGCCTCG
>NW_024073527.1:0-3974 GCF_014754425.2 Oryx dammah
TGATCACACCATCGTGATTATCTGGGTCATGACGATCTTTTTTGTACAGTTCTTCTGTGTATTCTTGCCACCTCTTCTTAATATCTTCTGCTTCTGTTAGGTCCATACCATTTCTGTCCTTTATCGAGCCCATCTTTGCATGAAATGTTCCCTTGGTATCTCTAATTTTCTTGAAGAGATCTCTAGTCTTTCCCATTCTGCTGTTTTCCTCTATTTCTTTGCATTGCATTGATCGCTGAGGAAGGCTTTCTTATCTCTCCTTGCAAAGTAAATAAAATTTATGCAAGAGGTAAATTATATATATATATATATTACAAAAATTCAAACAGGAGAAGATCTTGAGTTTGTTGATGCATCCATCAAAGTCTAGAATTTAAATTAGTCAAAGACTTAGAATTGTGGGGGTATTTTAATCACACATTTGCTGTGCACCTGTGCTCTCTATAGGCAGTGGACAGTATTTCTTGAATGAATAGTAACTATACGTTTGAATGAACAAAATAACATAGATTAATTGCTGTTTTGAGCAGCTGGCAATAAGACAAGGAAGTAGGCATTGCAATTTTAAAAGATACTCATCAAAAATCACTACCAGAGAAATGTTTTAGCATTTAGATGGTAAAAATGCCTTATAATTCCCAAGCACTTAACGTGTAAGACATTTGATCCTCTAAATGATATTTTAAGGTGAGTAACACAGCTATTATGCTCATTTTACACATCAGGAAGCAAACTCAAAGAGATAGGGTTCCTGACAGAGGTAATTGGCCAAATGAGACTACCCATGGGTTTTGATTAGGATTTTTGAGTTCTTTATACTGTTACAGTGTCTGTAAGTAATAGTCGAGTTTTATCGAGTACCTCCTATGAGCCAGACACTTCTCTTGTATTATTCCTCCTCCTTAGCATGACATTGTACATAACAGGCTTGTCTGTCCTGGGTCATATGTCTAGAGAAAGCTGTTTGGAATTTGAACTGCTAACTTTAATCCCAAAGCTTGCATTTTTCTTGAATCTTAAGACATAAATCTCTACAAAGCTATGGATCTAGTTAATGTCTCATAAATTATTCCTTATAATTAGAGAAGGGTGAGGATCATATTGTCTTTTATAGCATGTTTTCTACGTATGTAATAATACCATTCCAAAGGCAGACATCCAATAATGCATAAACTCTTTAATTGGGCACCTCTTTTTCCTCCTATGTTAGTGCACAATTGTATAAACAGTTAGTACATAACTGTATAAAACTTCAAATAGCCAAAGCAGTCTTGAGAAAGGATAAAACTGAAAGTATCACTTCCTGATTTTAAAAAAAATTACAAACTACAGTAATCAAAATAATATGGTGCTGGCATAAGAACAGATGTGTAGACCAATGGAACAGAATGGAGAGCCCCCAAATAAATATATGGTCATATATTTTATATTTATATATGGCCAACACATCTTCAATAAGAGTGCTCAGAACACACAATGGGAATAGGATAGTCTCTTCAATAAATGATGTTGAGAGGACTTCTTTGGTGGTCCAGTGGTTAAGACTCCCCACTTCCAATGCAGGAGATGCAGATTTGATTCCTGGTTGGGAAACTAGGATCCCTTTTGCCACATGGTGTGGCGAAAAAAAAAAAAAATGGCATTGGAGATACTGGACATCCACATGCAGAGGAATGAAATCAAACGTTTACCTTACACTATAGACTTTTAACGAAGAAGGCAATGGCAACCCACTCCAGTACTCTTGCCTGGCAAATTCCATGGATGGAGGAGCCTAGTAAGATGCAGTCCATGCTGTCACAAAGAGTTGGATACAACTGAGCGACTTCACTTTCATTTTTCACTTTCATACATTGGAGAAGGAAATGGCAACCCACTCCAGTGTTCTTGCCTGGAGAATCCCAGGGATGGCGGAGCCTGGTGGGCTGCCATCTATGGGGTCGCACAGAGTCAGACACGACTGAAGTGACTTAGCAGCAGCAGCAACATACACTTTTAAAAATCAACTCAAGTTAAAATGGCAGAAGACATAAACAGGAAATTCATACAGAAGGGAAATATGAAAAGATGCTTAGCTTCCTGAACAATCAGGGAAATGCATAAAACAATATTGTGATATTGTTTTCTCATCTATGAGACTGGCATGAGCTTAAAAGTTTAATGCATGTTGGTGAGGTTGGGCACCTGAACTCAGCTGATGGAATCTGTTGTAACCATTTTGGAAATGAATTGGCATTTTAGTAAGGTTGAAGATGTAATACCCTTCAATCCTGTAATTCTACTCTAGGTATAAACACAAAAGGATTTTTTATACGTGCATACAAAGAGACATGTGCACATATTTTATTTTGGTACTGCTGGTAATGCCACAGAATTGGAAACATAAAGTGTCAATCAATGAATTGCTGAATAAATTTTAAAATACTCATTTGTTGAGTTTTTAAGGCAGAGAAAATGAAAGAGCTAAATGTATTTGTTGCAGTGTGAATAAATCTCTTTTGTTGAAGTGATCATGTTTTACTTATTGAACCCAGGTCTCCTTCATTGTTCAATTCAGTCGCTCAGTCGTGTCCGACTCTTTGTGACCCCATGAACCGCAGCATGCCTGGCCTCCCTGTCCATCACCAACTCCCAGAGTCCACCCAAACCCATGTCCATTGAGTCAGTGATGCCATCCAACCATCTTATCCTCTGTTGTCCCCCTTCTGCCCTCAATCTTTCCCAGAACCAGGGTCTTTACAAATGAGTCAGCTCTTCACATCAGGTGGCCAGAGTATTGGAGATTCAGCTTCAACATCAGTCCTTCCAATGAACACCCAGGACTGATCTCCTTTAGGATGGACTGGTTGGATCTCCTTGCAGTCCAAGGGACTCTCAAGAGTCTTCTCCAACACCACAGTTCAAAAGCATCAATTCTTCGGTGCTCAGCCTTCTTTATAGTCCAACTGTCACATCCATACATGACTGCTGGAAAACTATCGCCTTGACTAGATGGACCTTTGTTGATAAAATAATGTCTGATTTTAAATATGCTGTCTAGGTCGGTCATAACTTTCCTTCCAAGGAGTAAGTATCTTTTAATTTCATGGATGCAATCACTATCTGCAGTGATTTTGGAGCCCAGAAAAATAAAGTCTGACACTGTTTCCACTGTTTCCCCATCTATTTCCCATGAAGTGATGGGACCAGATGGCATGATCTTCGTTTTCTGAATGTTGAGCTTTAAGCCAACTTTTTCACTCTCCTCTTTCACTTTCATCAACAGGCTCTTTAGTTCTTCATTTTCTGACATAAGGGTGGTATCATTTACATATCTGAGTTATAGATATTTCTCCCAGCAATCTTGATTCCAGCTTGTGCTTCTTCCAGCCCAGCGTTTCTCATGATGTACTCTGCATAGAAGTTAAATAAGCAGGGTAACAATATACAGCCCTGACATACTCCTTTTCTGATTTGGAGCCAGTCTGTTGTTCCATGTCCAATTCTAACTGTTGCTTCCTGACCTGCATATAGGTTTCTCAAGAGGCAGGTCAGGTGGTCTGGTATTCCCATCTCTTTCAGAATTTTCCAGTTTATTGTGATCCACACAGTCAAAGGCTTTAGCATAGTCAATAAAGCAGAAATAGATGTTTTTCTGGAACTCTCTTGCTTTTTCGATGATCCAGTAGATGTTGGCAATTTGACCTCTGGTTCCTCTGCCTTTTCTAAAACCAGCTTGAACATCTGGAAGTTCACGGTTCACATATTGCTGAAGCCTGGCTTGGAGAATTTGAGCATCACTTTACTAGCGTGTGAGATGAGTGCAATTGTGTGGTAGTTTGAGCATTCTTTGGCATTGCCTTTCTTTGGGATTGGAATGAAAACTGACCTTTTCCCAGTCCTGTGGCCACTGCTGAGTTTTTCAAATTTGCTGGCATACTGGGTGCAGCACTTTCACAGCATCATCTTTCAGGATTTGAAATAGCTCAACTGGA
>NW_024073528.1:0-3972 GCF_014754425.2 Oryx dammah
GGCTGCGCCAGGTCGACCTTCATTGAGGCAAGCCAGATATTTAGCTACAGCATGCAAACTCTTCGTTGTGGCATAGGAGATCTAGTTCTCGGATCAGGGAATGGACCTGAGCCTCCTTCTTTGGGAGTGTCCGGTCTCAGCCACTGGACCACCAGGAAGTGCCTGTTTTGTTTTTAGGTGAAGATGGTATCTAAGGTGATATCTTGGGCCATTTCAGTCACTGACTCAGTTTCCTGAGTTTCTCCAAAGCACGCACAAGGTGCACATTATTAAACTGGTTTGTGAAACAAGTAAAGGTTGTCTGCTACAACACTGTATGCTTACCAATATCTAAATGGTAAATGGCATATTATTTATTTTTAATTGCTATGGGGGGAAAAAGAATGCAGGATTCATACATGTTACAACATAAATAAACATTAAAACCCCAACTTCAGTGAAAAAAAATCCATATAGAAAAGGCCACCCAGAACCTATATTCACCATGTCTGCTTTCAATCCATCCAAATAACTGGAAATGTCAGTAACACTCTAAATAAAGAAAAAAGGACGAGGATGGAAAAAAGATATATTCATACACTTGAACAATTGCTAAAAGTGGAAGTGGGGCTGTGGATATGATTTCCTGATTTTGGAGATTATGTGCTGGTTCTATAGAAGGTACCCATTTTGGATAAAACACATAGAGTATTTTAGATGATGTGGCAAATGCCAGGACTTTTTCCCATTGCTAGGCGTTTTCTGTACATTTTAAATGACTGGAAAGGAAACTATGTTTGAAAACAACCATATCAATACCACAAAAGAAATGTAGAGTAGACAGGCAGGAAACTTTCTTCTACAGGCCAAGACTTACCCAGACAAAGTTCAAGGGAAGCTGTGATGCTCACTGCCCTTGAAGGAGTCCACATGGAATGAAGAAGTACTGTGGGAAGTCTATTAGGAACCACCATGGTTTGGGTCCTCTGGATGACCTATTGGAGGAGAAACAGATTTTACAAATAAAAGTTTTCCACATAACTTCACAAAAAGTTGTTAGACTACATTCAGTAAAGCTGAATCATTTCGGATCAATTTAAAATCAAATAAAATATTACCATTTATGATCCCAATCAATAGACAAATCATTACTTGCGTTTCTATACACTAATAACAAGCAGAAACAAACATTAAGAAAATCCCACTTATCACTGCATCAAAAACAATAAAACAGCCAGCAACAAACGTAATCAAGGACATAAAAGACCAGTCGTCAGAAAACTAGAAAGCACTGATAAAGAAACCAAAGAAAACACAAATACACAGAAAACTATTCCACGCTCACGCACTGCAACAATGAGGAATTAAAAGGTCCATTCCAACCAAAGTCATCAACAAATACACTGACTGCAATCACAAAGTAATATTCGATGGCATTTTTTCACAGAAATAGAAATATTTCTAATATTAGACTGCTGATATTGAACAGGACCTTAAACGGCCGAAAAGACTCTGAGAAAGAAGAACACAGCTGGAGGCATCTTCCTATACGACTTCAAAGTACATCACGGAGCTGTAGTGGCCACCACCGTGAGGAACTGGCAGGAACACAGACACATGGACTCCAGGAGAGAATAGAGAGCCCAGGAATGAACCCACACGTACATGGTCAGTTCATGAAAATCAAACCAGGAAGAAGCAAAGAGGAAAGGACAGTCTTCTCAAGAAACAGTGACAGAAAAACGGCCACCTACACGGAAGAACATCAGTGGTCATCCTCGAGATCATCTAACACAAATCTAACTAAAAACCCACCGTTTTGCACAAGGAGCTCTTTCCCGCCTGAGTCCTCTGAGACCTCTAACCTCCAGTCAGCCCTCAGCTGGACACAGAAAAGTCTACTCCGTCCTCATTTTTTTGCTCTTGCAGCACCTCCCTGCTGGTGGGCACTGAGGCAACCCTGCTCCTCTCAGCCTGGATGCAGCCCTGTTATCCAGAAGCCTGAGCCCTGATGGTCCTGAGACAAAGCTCCCGCCAGCCAGCTGCTCACCGAGCAGAGTCTAAAGGCAAAGCGTCCTGCGCCCACGGCTCAGAGGGGCGTTTGGCGCCCCCTGCGGGCCGCCAGAGAAGAGCGGGCAGCCCGGCACTCACAGACCTCGGAGGGCTCACCCAGAAGCAACTCTGTTGTGAGCACTCAGACTGGAAGCCCAAACTGACATGGAGCAGAAGAGCTCCATGACCCTCCTTAAACCATGGCTAAGGAACAATCAGAGCCTGTATGGAATGCAGCCATAAGAAGGAACACATTTGAATCCGTTCTAATGAGGGGGATGAACCTAGAGTGTATTAAACAGGGAAGTCAGTCAAAGAGAGAAAAACATGGAATCTAGAAGGATGGTACTGACGAGTCTGTTCACATAGCAGCGATGGAGATGCAGACGTAGAGAACAGACTTACGGACAAGGGTGGGGAACAAGACGGAGAGGGTGAGATGAGTGGAGAGACCAGCATGGATGCAGGTACACCATTTGTAAATAGACAACCAATGGGAATTTGCTGTAGGACTCAGGGAACTCAAACTGGGGCTCCGTAATCACCTAGAGAGGTGGAATGGGTGTGAGGTGGGAGGGAGATTCAAGAGCAAGAGGACATAGGTACACCTGTGGTTAATTCATGTGGATGTATGACAAATCAAACCAAAATTAGAAAGCAATGATCAATCAACTAAAAAGAAATAACTGTTTAAAAAATATGAACATAAACAAATTTTGCAACAAGGTAATTCCATTTAAAAAACTATAGAAAGTTTAGAAAACAACAAAAGATCTACATGACCATTGGTCTGGCGATCAGGTCTAACACACACACACAAAAGCCAACTTACCAAATTACGAATATAAATTATTTAAAAGATTGACTTATAATTTTATACATTTACCCTGTGGAGGACCTTACTCGAGAGAACCAAAAACAAACTGTTAAATGAACCACGGACCACCCACCCTTGCCAGGACACAGAGAAAAGAAAACCCTTGCAGGAGTCATCTTACAACAGGAGGTCCTGCTAAGGAACAAGGAACGAACACGCTACCACCAACCAGAATTCTGGAGAGGTCAGAAGGAGATGGGAGGCTCCAGTTCAGAGGTCCTACCCACCTCCCAGGATCCACTTCGCTGGAATCCATCTCGGCTGAGTGATGCGTGTGCCCTCAAGAAGGATCCCAATTCAGAATGACTGGCAAGAGACAGACCAGAAATTAACCCAATGATCATAAAACCTGAGACTGTGAGCCACGTGGCAGAGTGGTTCTCTCCGTTTCCCTCACCCTCCTGCCCTGCGCCCCGGCAGCCCTTCCCAATAAAGCCTCTCGCTTGGACAGCACTCCTCTCCTCAGACGACTCATTGCCAAGTGTCAGACAAGAACTCACTCTCAAGCCCTGGAAGGGATCCCCCTTCCTTCATCTAAAGCAATATCCAAGAGAAAATATCTTCAAAATGCTATCTTGTAGAGAAGGAAATCAGAGAAGGCAATGGCAGCCCGCTCCAGTACTATTGCCTGGAGAATCCCATGGACAGAGGAGCCTGGTAGGCTGCAACCCTGGGGTCGCTAAGAGTCGGACACGACTTCACTGAGGGACTTCACTTTCACTTTTCACTTCCATGCACTGGAGAAGGACATGGCAACCCACTCCAGTGTTCTTGCCTGGAGAATCCCAGGGATAGAGGAGCCTGGTAGGCCGGCGCCTACGGGGTCGCACAGAGTCAGACACGACTGAAGTGACTCAGCAGCAGCAGCAGAGAAGGAAATGGCACCACCTGCAGTATTCTGGCCTCAGAAATCCCAGGGACAGAGGAGCTTGGTGGGCTACAGTCCAAAAGAAATGCAGGGCATTTCTGAGGGGAGGAAACAGTCCCAGGGAAGCTGAGGTACTCACCAAAGGCCCCAGAGCTTTTGATAGCACACCAGAGCTGTGGCTGAGGATTCCCAGCTG
>NW_024073529.1:0-3972 GCF_014754425.2 Oryx dammah
TCAATAATTATTTATTGAGTGTCTACTTTGAAGCCAGGAACTGTTTCAGAGCAGGACTTACACCAGTGAAAAAGACAAAAGCCCTGCCCGCATGAAGCTTACATTCTAATTGAGGGAGGCAGACCACAAGCAAACCAGAAAATGCAATACTGTAATGTCAGAGGGTATGAATTGGGATGGAGAAAAGTAAAGCATGTTTCCTAAGGGGATGAGGACTGCTGGGAGTGGAGTGAGTGGTTACCAACATTTGGGTGAGAGCACTTCAGGCAGAAGTAAGACCAAGTGCCCTGAGGTGCAAGTGGACACTGTATGTTCAAGGAACAACAATAGGGTGTGTGTTGCTGGAGCATGGTGGGAAAGTGGAGAAAGAGATCAGGGGTACACCAAAGATGCCAAAGCACCAGATCAGCCAGAGCATAGCGGGCTTTTGCTTTTATTGGAGTGAGAAGAGATCCCCTGGAGGGTTTGAATTGAGGGGCATGGCACGATCTGACTGACGTTTCCTTTATTTATTTGACCTCACCACGCTGCATGTGGGACCTTATTTTCCCAACCAGGGATCAAACCTGTGCCCCCTGCAACAGAAGAATGGACTCTGAACCACTAGTCCACCAGGGAAGTCCTTGTCTTAAGTTTTATGAAGACCACTTCAGTTGTAGCGTTGAGAATAGAGTCTAAGTTAGTAAATGGTGAATGGGGGGAGATAAGTGAGAAGACTCCTGTGGTTGGCCAGGCAGGAGATGAAAGTCACTCACATTAGGATGGTAGTAATGGAGGTGGCTTCCCCAGTGGCTCAGTGGTAAAGAATCTGCCTGCAATGCAGGAGACTCAGGAGACCCGGGTTCAATCCCTGGGTCAGTAAGATCCCCTGGAGGAGGGCACGGCAACCCACTCCAGTATCCTTGCTTGAAGAATCCCAGACAGAGGAGTCTGGCTGGATACAGTCTATTGGGCTGCAAAGAGTCAGATATGACTCAAGTGACTTAGCACAGGACAGCAGAATGGCGGTGACAAGAAAGGGTAAAATTACAGGTATATTGTGAAGGTTCAGCCAAAAGTATATGCTGAAGGGTCAAGACAAGGTGTGTGTGAGACAGAGAGAGGTGATAGAACCAAGTCTTCGGTTTCTGGCCTGAGCAAACATTGAGTGGTGATGTCATTTACAGAGACGAGGAATTCTGGGAAACAAGCAGGCTTGGGGGATGGAAATCAAGAGACTTGGTTAAATTTTTGATATGCAAGGGGAGACATGATACAGTTGGGCATAGCATTTGCAAGTTTAGAGAAATTTGGGTTGGAGATATGCCTGTGGGAGTCATCAGCATATACGTGGTCATGAGATGAGGGGAGATCAGGAGGAAAGGCAGCATAGAGTTTGGGGCAGTTGACAGCAGGGAAGATGGGGACATCCTCTTCTGATTCCTATTTTTTAAGTGAAATCAGAAGAAAGATCATTTGCTGAGAGTGAGACGGTAGAGAAGAAACTGGAGGTTTGAGTAGAGGGGAGACAGTGTGAAATATCTATGTGTGATGTTATATTTTATACAACATTTCTAGGTGTTTGTTTTGGAACAGAGTTTTGTGTCATTCAAGGAGCAGTTTGCTGTGGTAGTTCACTTTTACAGAAAGGAAAAGGTCATTTTAAAAGACATGTAGTTACTTCTAATCATCCTATCCTTGGCAGCATAGAAAAGAGAAACAATCAGAAATCAAAAATGTTTCTTACCGATTTCCAGTTGCCATGAGGAAGCGGGGTGGGGGGGGAAGTATTGGGAGTTTGGGATTAACAAATGCAAACTATTATATATATCATGAATACACAACAAGGTCCTACTGCATAGCACAAAAAGCCATTTTCAGCATCCCATGATAAACTGTGTGGAAAAGAATATGAGAAAATATGTGTGTGTGTGTATACTGAATCACTTTACTATACAGCAGAAATCTGTGTACAACAAATCTTTAAATTTTTAACATCTGCACCCCTCCAAACATTCCTGAGAAGTTCAGTCTTGTTGTCACTTGACATCTGCATGTCCTCATATTTCAGCAGTGTCTCTTGGGGAACCATAACTTCGGTCACTTGACGTACCACTAATTGCACAAAATACACGTAATGTGTTGCTCATCCAGAAGAAAGCATTGGGTCCTCTTGTATTATCTAAAATGAAAGAAATGACATGTTTATCACAAAGCAAAATAGCCATGGCCAAAAAAAGTATGTGCACACAAAATCACAGGCATATTCCAACTTATCACTGACATTTAGCTATTTAAAATGATGTAAAGCAGAAAGAGCAAAGAAAACATTACCGACTCAAGTCTTCAAAGCTGTATTACAAAGGCAGCGTATTAAAAAAGCAGAAAAGATCTGGTTACTGATTAAGAAAAACGAAAGGTTGTAAAATGTAAAATTCAACAGAAAGTGAGAGGTAATAAAATGTTTAAAAATGTTTTTTAATAGATGGTCAGAAAAGAGCCTCAACAGTGAACTTTTTGATATGAGTTCATAGATCATCCTTTAAGAGTGGTTCTCAAGTTCACTTGGGGGCTATTCAATATGCAGATACCCATGCCCTTTTCCTGGAGACTTGGGAAATAATTTTAAGTGAAGGAAAATAAGTCAATATTTCCAAATATATACCATAATTATGTAAACTAATTGATGCAAAAAATTTTTAATGAAGAACTTCACAAATGTATTAATAATTTTATAACCTACAAGCATAGAAACATATATATTCATAATTATATAGACATTTTAAAAATTATCCATTTTGTGTGATCAAAGGCAACAGATATCTCATGCATGGATTAGATGAAAGAATAGCATACCAACCTCTTTACTGAACAATCCCAAAATCTCAAAAGCTAAAAGTTTTTGAGCTTTCAAGACTAGGACCTCAAGTTAGCTTTGAAACTTCAGTAGGAAGCCTGCAAATGGCTTCTGGTGGCAGTAATGGGTCATATCATTTGTATTGCTACAAATCACATCTTTATTATAAAGTCCTTAATAGAAGATTTTCCTCTTATAAAAGCTTGAATAAGTTTTAAAAGGACTTCATATTTTGATATAGTGTAACAGATAATACGGAAAAGGGCCAAGGAATATCCAAGGCCATATCTTTTTGTCAAGTCATCATTTATGGAGCTAAACAGATAATTGAGATTTCAATGCACAGCTATATTTTATCTTATTTTATATTATTATATTTACCTTTGGGAAACAATAAATCTCTAATTTTGTGACTGAAAATAGTTATTTTATAAGGGCCTGTATTTGGAAATCTTGATTCATAAAACTTCACTAAAACTCAACATTTGCCTAAACTAAGGTACACCTAAATATGATACATCATGACCGTACAGCTTTCATAAATATAAACCAATAGAAAGCAAGTTTTTCTTGGTTAGCTATAAATATATTATATATAATATATAAGATAGAAGAATGCATAACATACAATATATAATATCAAGGGTCTAAAATTTGGTCTCTAGAACTAAATATAATAGTCATGGTTTATAGAAATTAAATGAGAACGACAGGTGGGAAATATGACAGCAGATTCATAAAACCCAAGTTTCGGGGTGTTAAAAAAGAGACAAGGAACTTCCCTGGTGGTCCAGAGGATGAGACTCTATGCTCATGGGAGTAGTGGGATCAGGCCCTGCTTGGGGAGCTGGATCCCACACGCCACAGCTAAGACATGGTGCAGCCAAATACATTTTTAAAAAGAGAGAGAGAGAGAGACAAGAGGCCCCAAATGGAGTCACTTGTGCTAAACCCACATCACCTGAGTTATAATATATTAATTGTAGTTTTGGCCTTTTCCAGGTAGCTAATTTTAACTAGTCAGAAGAGTACATATATCACTTTCAAGTCTGGAATTTCCTGGTCAGCACTAGGGAGGTAATCCAACTGACAGACACTTGCTGTGCTCCAGAGGAAGGTGACCTTGCCTGAAACAA
>NW_024073530.1:0-3972 GCF_014754425.2 Oryx dammah
TTACTAGCGTGTGAGATGAGTGCAATTGTGTGGTAGTTTGAGCATTCTTTTGCATTGCCTTTCTTTGGGATTGAATGAAAACTGACCTTTTCCAGTCCTGTGGCCACTGCTGAGTTTTCCAGATTTGCTGGTATATTTGAGTGCAGCACTTTCACAGCATCATCTTTCAGGATTAGAAACAGCTCAACTGGTATTCCATCACCTCCACTAGCTTTGTTCGTAGTGATGCTTTCTAAGGCCCACTTGACTTCACATTCCAAGATGTCTGGCTCTAGATTAGTGATCACATCATCATGTTTATCTGGGTCGTGAAGATCTTTTTTGTACAGTTCTTCTGTGTATTCTTGCCAACTCTTCTTAATATCTTCTGCTTCTTGGGTTCCCTCAAATCCAGTGGTTTAAATATTAGGAAGAAATGACATATACATATTCAAAAGCCCTGGAAATGCAAAATTCAGTCAACTAATTGAAGAAGGAAAAATTAGGAAATGTGCATATTTAACATAGGCTTTTTATCATACTCCACTTGAAGTTAATGAGTACTGATTTAACAATTTTAAGGAGAGTTCAGTATTTCTGTGGTCATTCATAGCTTCATTAAATGTCTCCCTTTCTGGTCTGCATCTTCTCTCTCTCTCTTTTTTTCCCTTTGTCCTAGTGGCACACAGGATCCTGTTTCCCAGACTAGGGATCAAACTTGCCACCCCTTCCGTGGAAGTGCAGTCTTAACCACTGGACCACCAGAAAGCCCCTGCATTTTCTAAGTCTGGGAAGTTTTAGAATTTAATATGGGAAAGTGTAAGAGACTCAAACTGTGTTATTACCATTTGTGAGTTAAGAAAGAATATATACACAATTGATAGTTTATATACTTTTATGTTAAGAGAAATTATCTCTAGATTGAAAAAGCCTAATGAATGAATAAAAGAGACTCATCTTAAAGCATACATTCTTTAAAATCTCAGGTTACAGGGACTTCCCTGGTGGACCAGTAGTTAAAATCCTGACCTCCCAATACAGGGGTCATGGGTTCAGTTCCTGCTTGAGGAACTAAGATCCTGAATGCTGCATGGCGTGGTCTTAAAAAAAAGAAAGAAAGAAGAACTTAGGTTCAGTTCAGTTCAGTTCAGTCACTCAGTCGTATCTGACTCTGTGACCCCATGAATTGCAGCACGCCAGGCCTCCCTGTCTATCACCATCTCCCAGAGTTCACTCAGACTCATGTCCATCGAGTCCGTGATGCCATCCAGCCATCTCATCCTCTGTCATCCCCCTCTCCTCCTGCCCCCAATCTCTCCCAGCATCAGAATCTTTTCCAATGAGTCAACTCTTCGAATGAGATGGCCAAAGTACTGGAGTTTCAGCTTTAGCACCATTCCTTCCAAAGAACACCCAGGACTGATCTCCTTCAGAATGGACTGGTTGGATCTCCTTGCAGTCCAAGGGACTCTCAAGAGTCTTCTCCAACACCACAGTTCAAAAGCATCAATTCTTCAGCACTCAGCCTTCTTCACAGTCCAACTCTCACATCCATACCTGACTACTGGAAAAACCATAGCTATTCAGATTACAAGCTATAAAAAGGAATTCTTAAAAGTTTCCAGAGAGAGGAGGAAAACAGATGACATTCTGAAATCATGATGTAACACTGGAAGCTAGAAGATGATGGAGCAAGACTTTCCAGATTCTGAGAGAAAAAAATGGAGTATCAACCTTGTTTTCTTCACCTTACCATACTGTGAAACATAACAGTAAAATTAAAACATTTACAAGCTTTCAGTAGATTTTCCTTATATGCCCCCTTAATAGAGAAACTACTGGAGGGTGTGTTCCAGTAAAACAAAGGAATAAATCTAATGAAATAGATTTCTTTTATTTCTAATGAAATAAGATGGAGGAAACAGAAGACACAATACAGCAAAATGGTGAAAAAGAGTGCTATGGAAATAGTTTGTGTCAGATCTAGAAATCTTTCTCTGTATTTTTTGGCTGTGCTGGGTATTCATTGCTGCACAAAATTTTTTCTCCAGTTGTGGTGAGTGGGGCCTACTCTCTGGTTGTGACACATGAGCTTCTCATTGTAGTGTCTTCTCTTGTTGCAGAGCATGGACTCTGTGACTGGCAGGCCTTCGGGAGTTATGGTTCTCTGGCTGTAAAGCACAGGCTCAATAGTTGTGCCACAGGGGCTAGTTGCTCCACAGCACGTGCAGCATGCTGGACCAGGGATAGAACCTGTGTCTCTTGCATTGGCAGGTGGACTCTTTACCACTGAGCTACTAGGGAAGCCCCTAGAAATCTTGATCTTACTCCAGAACAGAGCAACGAAATGAGGCTCTAGTAATAAGGTGTCTGGGGGAAAAAATGAAGTTGATAGAACATCTGATATGTTTGACCAGTTTAAAAATAATATTGATAAGACATATAGCAGACTCCATGGAACACTCAAAGCAAGCATTTCATGATTATTGAAAATTAAACAAATGTATAAATGAAGCAACAACTGCAGGAAGAAACAACAAAAGAACAAGAGAATTCCCTAATGGTCCAGTGGTTAGGACTCAGCACTTTCACTGCCATGGCCTGGGTTCAATCCTTGGTTGGGGAATTAAGATCTTGCAAGTAGCACAGCATGGCCAAAAAAAAAAATTTAATTTCAAGCATTTATTATTCACTTCTGTACCACATGCTTATTAAATTATAATGTAAAATATTGCTTACCAATTTAACAAACAAGTGTGATACTGGGAGAATGAAGAGAGGAAGAGGGAAAGGTAAATGTCAGGAGCGAAATCTTCACTTTACATAGTAAAAATCAATGAATAGTGTCTGAAATTAGGAAAAATCACGAAATAATGGTATGAGGGAGTTCCATGGTGGCCTAGTAGTTAGGATTTCGGGCTTCCACTGTCATGACCTGGGTTGAGAAAGATCACACAAGCCACATGGCATGGCCAAAGAAGAAAAAAGAAATGAATAGTGACAGAAGCATATGATTAAAAAACATGAAAATAGTTATCAAGAAAAAATATAGATAACATGGTCTACAGGGCTGGGGAGTGGAATTAGTGGGCCAGGACTGGTAGGAAAAGGATGCCTAGGTTTCATAAGGCCAGCTCATACTGATACTTTAATTACATAATATAAAATATATTAATATAATTCATAGAATATAATAATATATTATATAACATATAATCATATAATCATATAATTATTATTATATTATATTATAAATAATTATATATTACAACAACATACTATATTATAATCAGTTCAGTTCAGTTCAGTCGCTCAGTCGTGTCCGACTCTTTGCAACCCCATGAATCACCACACGCCAGGCCTCCCTGTCCATCACCATCTCCCGGAGTTCACTCAGACTCACGTCCGTTGAGTCCGTGATGCCATCCAGCCATCTCATCCTCTGTTGTCCTCTTCTCCTCCTGCCCCCAATCTCTCCCAGCATCAGAGTCTTTTCCAATGAGTCAACTCTTCGCATCAGGTGGCCAAGGTACTGGAGTTTCAGCTTTAGCATCATTCCTTCCAAAGAAATCCCAGGGCTCATCTCCTTCAGAATGGACTGGTTGGATCTCCTTGCAGTCCAAGGGACTCTCAAGAGTCTTTTCCAACACCATAGTTCAAAAGCATCAATTCTTTGGCACTCAGCCTTCTTCACAGTCCAACTCTCACATCCATACGTGACCACAGGAAAAACCATAGCCTTGACTAGACGGACCTTAGTCGGCAAAGTAATGTCTCTGCTTTTGAATATGCTATCTAGGTTGGTCATAACTTTTCTTCCAAGGAGTAAGCGTCTTTTAATTTCATGGCTGCAGTCACCATCTGCAGGGATTTTGGAGCCCAAAAAAATAAAGTCTGACACTGTTTCCACTGTTTCCCCATCTATTTGCCATGAAGTGATGGGACCAGATGCCATGATCTTCGTTTTCTGAATGTTGAGCTTTAAGCCAACTT
>NW_024073531.1:0-3971 GCF_014754425.2 Oryx dammah
GTGACTCAGTCATGTCCGACTCTTTGCGACCCCATGGACTGCAGCACGCCAGGCCTCCCTGGCCATCACCAACTCCTGGAGTTTACTAAAACTCATGTCCATTGAACAGGTGATGTCATCCAACCATCTTATCTTCTGACATCTCCTTCTCCCACCTTCAATCTTTCTCAGTATCAGGGTCTTTTCAAATGAGTCAGTTCTTCGCATCAGGTGGCCAAAGTATTGGAGTTTCAGCTTCAACATCAGTCCTTCCAATGGATATTCAGGACTGATTTCCTTTAGGATAGACTGGTTGGATCTCCTTGCTGTCCAAGGGACTCTCACGAGTCTTCTCCAACACCACAGTTCAAAAACATCAATTCCTCAGCACTCAGCTTTTTTGTAGTTCAACTCTGACATCCATATATGACTACTGGGAAAACCATAGCTTTGACTAGACAGACCTTTGTTGCCAAAGTAATGTCTCTGCTTTTTAATATGCTGTCTAGGTTTGTCATAACTTTTCTTCCAAGGAGCAAGCATCTTTTAATTTCTTGGCTACAGTCACCATCTGAAGTGATTTTAGAGCCCCCTAAAATAAAGTCTGTCACTGTTTCCCCATTTATTTGCTATGAAGTTATGGGACCAGGAGCCATGATCTTAGTTTTCTTAATGTTGAGTTTTAAGCCAATTTTTTCTCTGCTGTTTCACTTTCATCAAGAGGCACTTTATTTCTTCTTTGCTTTCTGCCATAAGGGTGGTGTCATCTGCATATCTGAGGTTATTGGTATTTCTCCTGGCAATCTTGATTCCAGCTTGTACTTCATCCAGCTCAGCATTTCTCATGATGTACTCTGCATATAAGTTAAATAAGCAGGGTGACAGTATGCAGCCTCGATGTACTCCTTTTCCTATTTGGAACCAGTCTGTTATCCATGTCCAGTTCTAACTGTTGCTTCCTGAGCTGCATACATATTTCTCAGGAGGCAGCTCAGGTGGCCTGGTATTCCCAGCTCTTTAAGAATGTTCCAGAGTTTGTTGTGGTCTACACAGTCAAATCTTTGGCATAGTCAATAAAGTGGAAGTAGATGTTTTTCTGGAACTCTCTCGCTTTTTTGATGATCCAACAGATGTTGGCAATTTGATCTCTGGTTCCTCTGCCTTTTCTAAATCCAGCTTGAACATCTGGAAGTTCACAGTTCATGTACTGTTGAAGCCTGGTTTGGAGAATTTTGAGCATTATTTTCCTAGCGCGTGAGATGAGTGCAATTGTGTGGTGGTTTGAGCACTTTCTGGCTTTGCCTTTCTTTGGAAGAGTCATATTTTCAGGCCCATTTATATTCCTGAGTCTTTTCGTGCTTGTCTTTCCCCACTGGGCTTTAGAACTTCAGGAAGGAAACAGCTTTCTCCAACAGGTTCTGTTTTTTAAAATTTCGTCCTGCTGTTGGCAGTTCAAACTAATAGTCAAAGTCACAACGTTTCCTAATAGTTAGTGCTTTTCAGGAATGGCTTCCTCTCACACTAGTATCCAAGCTCCACTGGACTTAATGCTCAGCTTGAGCTAACTCAAGTTTTGCTTTGAGAATTGTGGAGACTTCCACTCTGAACCAAAGTGCTTAAAAAAAAAAATCCCTTATTTATCTTGTCACTCAGAAATTAATCATTTACATTTCAAGAGAGCCATTTCCAGTCCTAGCACAAAATAAAAATAAAAATAAAAAAGATTGAGGTTATGGTTTCTAAATACTCTCAGAATTCTAAATACTCTCAAAAGTCCCAGTTGCTCGTGGCATCAGATCTTGATGATAATATTGAGGTTTCTAGTGCCCTTTGACTCAGTTGATTGCAAAAGTCCTAATTCTGCCCTGTTCCACCCAGTTTCTTCCTAACTGAGGAGGAAGTTCTCAGTTCAGAGTTTTGACGTGTATTTCTTTTTACGCTGGGGTTTTGGTGACTATTGTGCAGCTGAACTCATTTGGAGAGTGCTGCTGCTAACTCACTCTTTTCCTTCCAGATATTTTCAGGTGCAACCTGTGATCTTTGAGCTTCTGTTGGTCACAATTGTCAACACTTACCATGAAGCCTGTGTCAGGGAGAAAGTCCCCAGTTCTGTACCTTCTTGGGATTCTGACCGTGCTCCTCTGCCCTGACAGCTTACAAGGTGAGTAAAATAGCTGCGGATTCTCAGGTCCCAGAAAAGCAATTAGAAAAGTGTTCAATTAATGGCAAGAAGGTAGTTAAACCAATCAGTTGCAAATATATTCATTCCATATTAGGAATTTTAAAAGTATGATCAAATTGAAATGTTTTATATTACTTTGTGGGAGGTAAAATAACTTGTTTTACTAATGTCAATTTCAGTTAGCAAATTGCTTTACCAATGTTATAATAAATTGTTTATTAACTTCTATTTTATTAATGGAACAACTGAATTCCCAAATATTTTCAAAATGTATTTTTAGTACTTTTATATTTATATTATTATTAGAGAAACAGCTGTTTTGTATGAATTCTAGGGGTCTGCTCTGGTAAACAGATAATGAGTTGTGGGAATAAAAGGAATAGAAGGGAGAACATGGTCAACAGTATTGTAATAGCCTTGTATGAAGACAGATAGTAACTAGATTATCATGGTGAGCATTTATAAAGGGCTTCCCTGCTGGTTCAGATGGTAAAGAATCCGCCTGCAATGCAGAAGATGCAAGTTCTATCCCTGGGTCAGGAAGATCCCCTGGAGAAGGAAATGGCAACCCACTCCAGTATTCTTGCCTGGAAATCCCATGGACAGAGGAGCCTAGTGAACTACAGTCCATGGAGTCACAAAGAGTTGGACATGACTGAGCAATAGAACATGCATGCATTTTATAAGGTAAATACATGTGTTGTACACCTAGATTGAACATAATATTGAGGTCGATTATGTTTCAATTAAAAAAAGAATAAACTGCAAATAACATTACTTTCATAATTATACATAAATATGAACTCACAAATGCTTGTAATTTCTTAATTTTTAAATTAGTTTATTACCCTCAGAGATAATTTTTGTTTCTAATCCATTGGCATATGATTACCATCTCTTAAGCAAAATTGAAATTGTAACTTTTACCACCAATTCTGAGAAAATTAACTAGAATCTTAAGTCATAATTTATATGTGAAAAAGCTCTCTGTAATGACATTTTATATGTAAAGTTTCATTTTTTGCAGTTTGGTAATGTTTATAAATTAATCAGCATTGAGAAGATTTGAAAATACCTGTAGGACTCTATGGAGAAATGTGACTAGAGCATTTAGTTGTGCTTTATATGAATACAATCTGTGCATTAAAGGTGATATTTTTAATAAGAAAATGTGATTTCTTTTCTCTATTGATAACTTAAAATATGTACAAAGCTTCAAATACTTATTACTCAGATTCAGCAATTATCAACTCATGACCATTCTTGTTTTAACCATATCCACATCCATTTTGCCCAGTCTGAGCTATTTAGATGGAAATCTTGGATATTAATTCTGAATATTTTAGCATGTATGTCTAAAAGATAGGCATTCTTTCTGAAAAGCTATGATAAACCATTACCATACGTAAAATTAAGTAATAATTACATAATATCAAGTGTCTAGTCTTCAAATTTTCCTGATTGTCTTATTTATAAATGTTTTTGTAACTTTATTTATTCAAATTAGAACCCAAGTAAGGTCTACACATCACAATTGATTCATACTCCTCTTGAGTTTCTTTTAATCCATAGATCCTTTTTTTTTTTTATATGATTTTCCTTTTGTCTAAGTTAATTTCTAAAGAGGGTATGGTGGTATCATTATTCTGGAGGCTTCTTCTGCAAAAAGATGAAAATAATTGAGAAAAGGCTAAAAAAGTCAATATAGGATTGTACACTTCTTCAAGTGTTTGGCTAGGAATTGGACCTGATGATTTTTTTTAAACTTATTTAGCAAATAATAGATTCTCTTTCGTGTATGTGTGTGTGT
>NW_024073532.1:0-3970 GCF_014754425.2 Oryx dammah
GCCAACATCTGCTGGATCATGGAAAAAGCAAGAGAGTTCCAGAAAAACATCTACTTCTGCTTAATTGACTATGCCAAAGCCTTTGACTGTGTGGATCACAATAAACTGTGGAAAATTCTGAAAGAGATGGGAATAGGAGACCATCTAACCTGCCTCTTGAGAAATCTGTATGCAGGTCAGGAAGCAACAGTTAGAACTGGACATGGAACAACAGACTGGTTCCAAATAGGAAAAGGAGTCTGTCAAGGCTGTATATTGTCACCCTGCTTATTTAACTTATATGCAGAGTACATCATGAGAAATGCTGGACTGGAAGAAACACAAGCTGGAATCAAGATTGCCAGGAGAAATATCCATAACCTCAGATATGTAGATGACACCACCCTCATGGCAGAAAGTGAAGAGGAACTAAAAAGCCTCTTGAGGAAAGTGCAAGAGGAGAGCGAAAAAGTTGGCTTAAAGCTCAACATTCAGAAAACGAAGATCATGGCATCCAGTCCCATCACTTCATGGGAAATAGATGGGGAAACAGTGGAAACAGTGTCAGACTTCATTTTGGGGGCTCGAAAATCACTGCAGATGGTGACTGCAGCCAGGAAATTTAAAGACGCTTACTCCTTGGAAGAAAAGTTGTGACCAACCTCGATAGCATATTTAAAAGCAGAGACATTACTTTGCCGACTAAGGTCCGTTTAGTCAAGGCTATGGTTTTTCCTGTGGTCATGTATGGATGTGAGAGTTGGACTGTGAAGAAAGCTGAGCACTGAAGAATTGATGCTTTTGAACTGTGGTGTTGGAGAAGACACTTGAGAGTCCCTTGGACTGCAAGGAGATCCAACCAGTCCATTCTGAAGGAGATCAGCCCTGGGATTTCTTTGGAAGGAATGATGCTAAAGCTGAGACTCCAGCACTTTGTCCACCTCATGTGAAGAGTTGACTCATTGGAAAAGACTTTGATGCTGGGAGGGATTGGGGGCAGGAGGAGAAGGGGACGACAGAGGATGAGACGGCTGGATGGCATCACTGACTCGATGGACGTGAGTCTGAGTGAATTCTGGGAGTTGGTGATGGACAGGGAGGCCTGGCGTGCTGTGATTCATGGGGTCACAAAGACTCGGACATGACTGAGCAACTGAACTGATATATATATATCCCACATCTTTACCCTTTCATTTCCACAGGCACTTTGGTTGCTTTCATATATTGGCTACTGTAAATAGTGCTTTAATAAACATTGGGTGCATGTACTTTTTTGAATTAGTATTTTTATTTTCTTTGAATATATACTCAGCAGTGGAATTGCTGGATCATATAGTAGTTCTATTTATAGTATTTTGAGGAACCTCCATACTCTTTTCCACTTTACATTCCCACCAATGATGTACTAGCATTTCCTTTTCTCCACATCCCCCTTAACATTTGGTCTTTGATGACAGCCATTCTGACAGGTGTGAGTTGTGAGATGCTATCTCATTGTGGTTTCGATCTGCATTTTCCTGATGATTAGTGATATTGAGCATTTTTTCATGTGCCTGTTGGCCATCTGTGTGAAAAATTAGAAAAATGCCTATTCAGGTCTTCTGCCTCTTTTTAAATTTTTATATTGTGTTGTGTAAGCTGTTTGTTATATTTTGGATGTTAACCCCTCATGGGACATATCATTGCAAATATTTTCTCCCATTCAGTAGATTGTATGTTTATTTTTGACTTTTTAAAAAGAATTCTATTTATTGATTTATTTTTGGCTGTGTTGGGTCTTTGTTGATGCATGGGCTTTTCTCTAGTTGTGTTGAGCAGGGGCTACTCTGCAGTTTTGGTGCACGGGTTTCCCTTGTTGCGAAGCATAGGCTCTAGCACGAGCTTCAGTAGTTGTGACACATGGGCTTAGTAGTTGCAGCTCCCGGTTCTGGAGCACAGGCTCAGTAGCTGTGGCACTTGGGCTTAGTTGCTCTGTTTCACGTGGGATCTTCCTGGACCAAAGTTTGAACTTGTGTCTCCTGCATTAGCAAGTGGATTCTTCATCACTGAGCCACAGAGAAGCCCCTTGTCTTTTTATTTTGTTGATGGTTTCCTTTGCTGTGTCAAAGCTTTTAAGGTTAATTAGGTAGCATTTGTTCGTTTGTTGCTTGTTTCCTTTGCCTGAGAAGACAGATCCAAAAAATATTGCTATGACTTATGTCAAAAAGAGTGTTCTGCCTTTATTTTCTTCTAGGAGTTTTATGGCTTCTGGCCTTACATCCATTTTGAATTTGTTTCTGTATATGATATGAGAAATTGTTCCAGTTTCATTCTTTTGCAAAGAACTGACTCTTTAGAAAAGATCCTGATGTTGGGAAAGACTGAAGGCAGGAGGAGAAGGAGACAAAAGATGATGAGATGGTTGAATGCAATCACCGACTCAATGGACGTGAGTTTGAGCAAGCTCTAGGAGTTGGTGGTGGACAGGGAAGCCTTGTGTGCTGCAGTCCATGGGGTCGCAAAGAGTCAGACATGACTGAGCAACAGAACTGAGCTGGACTTCATTCTTTTACATGCAGCTGTCCAGTTTTCCCAGCACTACTTATTGAAAAGACTGTATTTTCCCTGTTGCATATTCTTGTCTCCTTTGTTATTGATTAATAAACTTTTATGCATGGCTTTTCAATTTGGATTTTTTTTTGTTTCTTTCTTCTTTTTTTTTTTTTTTGCCTAATTGCTTTGGCTGTGACTTCTATTACTATGTTAAATAGAAGTGACAAGAGTGTTCATCCTTGTCTTTTTCCTAATCTTAGAGGAAAAGCTTTCAACTTTTCACCATTGAGCATGATGTTAGTTGCGGGTTTGTCATAAATGGCCTTTATCATGTTCCCTCTACACTCACTTCAGTGAGAGTTTTTATTATGAATGGATGTTGAATTTTATCAAATGTTTTTTTCTGCATATGTTGAGATCTCCCTGTGATTTTTTTCTTTGTTTTGTTAATGTGATGTATTACATGGTTGATTTTCAGTACTGTATCTCTGGAATAAATCTCATCTGACCATGATACATAATGTTTTCAATTGTATTGTTGAATTTGGTTTGCTAAAATTGAGGATTTTAGCATCTATGTTCATCAGGGATGTTAGCTTTTAATTTTTCTTTTTGTAGTGTCTTTGGTTTTGGCCTCAGAGTAGTGCTGGCCTCATAGAATGAATTCACAAGTATTCTTCCTCTTCCATTTTTGGAAATGGTTTGAGAAGAAAAGGCATTAGCTCCTTTTTAAGTGCTTAATAGAATTTTCCTGTGAAGCCATCTGGTTCTGGACTTTTGTTTGTTGGGAATTTTTTGATTACTGATTCAATTTTATTACTAGGAACAGATCTATTCAGATCTTCTGTTTCTTCCTGATTCAGCCTTAGAAGATTATATGTTTTTTGAAGTTTATCCATTTCTTCTAGATTGTTCAATATGTTGGCATATAACTCAACTGTTTATGGTAGTCTCTTATGGTCTTGGCTAGTTAAAAAATCAGGTGGGTATCTCAAATACATTTTGGATAAAGATGATTGAATAAAATGCATAAATCCCCCCTTTTTTTTCTAAATGGGCAGCTCATCATCATGACATCAACAACAATAATGATGTGCAGCCAGGATTGAGAACCAGTGGTATAATATAACTTATTGGAGTACAACTTAATATTGCATAGGAACGTAGAATGTCAGGTCCACGAATCAAGGCAAATTGGAAGTGGTCAAACAGGAGATGGCAAGAGTGAACGTCGACATTCTAGGAATCAGCAAACTAAAATTGACTGGAATGGGTGAATTTAACTCAGATGACCATTATATCTACTACTGCAGGCAGGAATCGCTCAGAAGAAATGGAGTAGCCATCATGGTCAACAAAAGAGTCCAAAATGCAGTACTTGGAGGCAATCTCAAAAACGACAGAATGATCTTTGTTCATTCCCAAGGCAAACCATTCAATAGCACAGTTATCCAAGTCT
>NW_024073533.1:0-3969 GCF_014754425.2 Oryx dammah
GCATATTGAGTGTAGCACTTTCACAGCATCATCTTTCAGGATTTGAACCTCAGTATACACTCATTGTAACACATCAGCAAGCTAAATGGCATACCCACAGGCGGCATGACAGTTTCAAAGCCCACCGTAAAGGTCCAAAGGTTGGCAGTGGCCCAATTCCTGGAAATCCTCACCCCTTCCCCAAAATAGCTGGAATACGCCTCCTCCTCATTAGCCTATGAAATGACCCACCCCTATAAAAACTGAAAACCCCGGGGTATGCCCTGGTGCTCCTCTCACCTTCTGAGATAGCCCACACTCTGCCTGTGGAGTGTGTTTCTCTCCAAATAAGTCTACTTCTAACCTATCACTTTGTCTCTCACTGAATTCTTTCTGCAATGAAACATTAAGAACCTGAGCTTCATTAAGTCCTGAGATGAGGGATGTGATCTCAGTTAAAAGACCACAGGTTCAAGTCCCGATCTGAGTTACATAGTTTCGGTTCATGTGTCAGCAAGTTCAGGATGGGGCTACTCGGGGCTTGACTGAGAGGTCAGGACGCACCTGGGCCCCATCTCAGTTCTGGGTCCTGGGTCATTTGCATGGGCTCCATCTCAAGGTGGCCCTCCCCCCGCAGTGGCCGATGACTGCCAGCCCTCCCAGCTCCTGTTCATCCTCAGTGATTTTCTCTTCCCCACGGTTTCTTCAAAAGTTCCAGGATGGAGCCTTATCGACTCAGGCCACCTGTCCTGGGGCTGGAGAGATACGTCGTTGTGATGTTTTCATTTTCTAGTCAACTGTCCACTCGGGCTGGGGGCTGGGGTCAGTTCCACCCAACAGAGGGAGGGAGAGGAGGTTCCCAGAGGAAGGTCCAGGAGATGCCACCGGGGATGGGGAAGGACGGCCAGGCAGGGCAGACCTCAGATGGCCTCTGGGTTAGTTCCCTGTTCTGCTCTAACAAACTGTCACAAAATGACCCGTGTGTATGTGTGTTTGTGTGTGTTTGTGTTCAGTCACTGAGTCGTGACCGACTCTTTGCGACCCCATCGACTATAGACCCCAGGCTCCTGTGTCCATGGAATTCCCCAGGCAAGAATACTGGAGTGGGTTGCCATTTCCTACTCCAGGGGATCTTCCTGACCTAGGGATCTAACCCATGTACCCTGCATTGCAGGTAGATTCTTTACCACTCAGTTCAGTTCAGTCCAGTCACTCAGTCATGTCCAACTCTTTGCGACCCCACGGACTGCAGCACACCAGGCTTCCCTGTCCATTACCAACTCCCAGAGCTTGCTCAAGCTCATGTCAGTTGAGTCGGGGATGCCATTCAACCATCTCATCCTCTGTCATCCCCTTCTCCTGCTAGCACCACCTAAAACAACACAAATGTATTATCTTACAGTCTGGAGGCCATAGTCCTAAAATCAAGGTATCAGCAGAGCTGACTTACGGAGGCTTCAGGGCAGAATTTGTTTCCTTGCCTTTTCCAATGCCTAGAGGCCGCCTGCATCCCTTGACTCAAGGCTCCTTCCTCCAACTCCTCTTTCTCTCTGCTCTGGCTGCCATACAAAATAGCACTGACAGGATGACTTGAACAATAGAAATCTATGTGTTACACTTCTGAAGGCCAGGAAGTCCTGGATCAAGGTGCTGGCTTAATTCCTAGTGAGAATTCTCTTCCTGCCTTGTAAATGGTCACCTTCTCATTGTGGCCTCACATAGTCTTTCTTTAGCATATAAACACAAGTTGGGGGTGGAGGTGGAGAGAAGAGTAAGAAGGAGGAAGAGGAGAAGAAGAAGAAAGAGGGACTCTTCCCTGGTGCCCAGTGGCTATGACTCTGCTCCCAATGCAGGGGGCCTGGATTTGATTCCTGGTCAGGGAACTAGCTCCCACATGCTGCAACTAAGATCCAGCACAGCCAAATAAAGTGAAGTCACTCAGTCATGTCCAACTCTTTGTGACCCCATGGACTGTAGCCTACCAGGCTCCTCCGTCCATGCTATTTTCCAGGCAAGAATACTGGAGTGGGTTGCCATTTCCTTCTCCAGGAGATCTTCCTGACTCAGGGATAGAACCCAGGTCTCCCACATTATAGGAAGATGCTTTGCCATCTGAGCCACGAGGGAAGTCCAACAGCCAAATAAATAAATAAATATTAAAAAAGAAAGAAGAAGGGGATGGGGAAGGAGGGCAGAGGGAGGAAGGGGAGGAGGAGAGGGGGATTGGGCAAAGGGAACAGGAGAAGGAAAGAGGGCAACCTCTCCAGTGTCTTGTCTTCTAAAGACACTAATCCTGTCTAGTCAGGGCCCCATCCTTATGACCTCGTTTAATCTCAGGGAGTTTCTTAGATGCCCCATCTCCAACTATAGCCACACTGGAGTTGGGGGAGTTGTTAGGGATTAAATATGTGGATTCTGGGGGGATATGACATTTAGCTCATGACTGTCTCTCTCTTTCTGACCCTCCTGCCTCTCCTTTATAAGGACCTTGTGACCATGTGGGGCTCACCTGGATAATACAGGCTAATCTTGTATCTCAAGGTCTTTCATCACGTCTGTAAAGTGCCTTTTGCCAGCAAATTCATATCATCACAGGTTCAGGGGATTCGGAAGCAGACATCTCTGGGCAGCCCTTATTCTACTGACTCCCCTGCAAGGATTAGCGCTGTGTCCATCTTAATGCCAGTCCTAACTCTTAGTAGCGACAAATTATTCAGTCCTGCCTCAGAGAACCATACAGCCTTTTAGATCCTGCACTTGGAACCCTGTCCCTGACCTTTGATCTATGCAAATGGAACCTAGCTCTCAGCCCAGTGGCAGACAGAAAACCTTCTCCTGATTGGGAGGGGGCAGGGCAGAGCTGAGGCCCAGTGCTGCTGAAAGCCCAGAGGACACTGGTACCTGGAGCATCACTGTCACCCATTGCCCCAGGAAGCCAACAGAAGGTACAGTGAGAGGGAAGGACCTGCTGGAAGGAGGGAGGGACTCAACTGCTCCCAAACTTTCTGACCCACCTACATTGACTCAGGAAAGAATTCCAGATTAGTAAAAGAGCGTTAGTTCAGTTCAGTTCAGTCACTCAGTCGTGTCCAACTCTTTGAGACCCCATGAATCGCAGCACGCCAGGCCTCCCTGTTCATCACCATCTCCCAGAGTTCACTCAGACTCACGTCCATTGAGTCCGTGATGCCATCCAGCCATCTCATCCTCTGTCGTCTCCTTCTCCTCCTGCCCCCAATCCCTCCCAGCATCAGAGTCTTTTCCAATAAGTCAACTCTTCTCATGAGGTGGCAAAGTACTGGAGTTTCAGCTTTAGCATCATTCCTTCCAAAGAAATCCCAGGGTTGATTTCCTTTAGAATGGACTGGTTGGATCTCCTTGCAGTCCAAGGGTCTCTCAAGAGTCTTCTCAGACACCACAGTTCAAAAGCATCAATTCTTCGGCGCTCAGCTTTCTTCACAGTCCAACTCTCATGTCCATACATGACCACTGGAAAAACCATAGCCTTGACTAGACGGACATTAGTTGGCAAAGTAATGTCTCTGCTTTTGAATATGCTATCTAGGTTGGTCATAACTTTTCTTCCAAGGAGTAAGCGTCTTAAGTTCATGGCTGCAGTCACCATCTGCAGTGATTTTGGAGCCCCAAAAAATAAAGTCTGACACTGTTTCCACTGTTTCCCCATCTATTTCCCATGAAGTGATGGGACCAGATGCCATGATCTTCGTTTTCTGAATGTTGAGCTTTAAGCCAACTTTATTCACTCTCCTCTTTCACTTTCAACAAGAGGCTTTTTAGTTCCTCTTCACTTTCTGCCATAAGGGTAGTGTCATCTGCATATCTGAGGTTATTGATATTTCTCCCGGCAATCTTGATTCCAGCTTGTGCTTCTTCCAGCCCAGCATTTCTCATGATGTACTCTGCATAGAACTTAAATAAGCAGGGTGACAATATACAGCCTTGACGTACTCCTTTTCCTATTTGGAACCA
>NW_024073534.1:0-646 GCF_014754425.2 Oryx dammah
TATGAAACATCAGGGACCTCAATCTTCAGACAAAGATTCTAAAAATAGCACATGGAGGAATATCTTTTACCAAACATCAGGTTTTCCACTAAATCAGAGTACACATACTGGAGAGAAAACTTACAATTGTGAATATGGTGATGTTTCTAATCAGTCTTCAAATCTCACTCAACAGCAGAGTATTCAGAATCCGCAGAAAAGTTACAAGTGTAAGAAATGTGAGAAAGCCTTTACTAACTCATCCAGTGTAAGCAGACACAGGAAAATTCATTCAGGATGGAAACCTTTCAAATGTACAGACTGTGGCAACACCTCTAATCAGAATTCAGAGCCTAGTCAAGATCAGCAAATCCACACTGGCAAGAAACCTTATGAATGTAAAGAATGTGAAAAAGCATTTATGTCTTACTCAAACCTTAGTCGACATCAGCGAATTCACACTGGGGAGAAGCATTATAAATGTACAAAGTGTGGCAAAGCCTTCAATCAGAAGTCACCTCTTACTGAACACCAGAGGATTCATACTGGAGAGAAGCCTTATAAATGTAAAGAATGTAGAAAAGCCTTCAGTCGCAACTCAGCTCTTACTATCCACCAGCGAATTCATACTGGAGAGAAGCCTTATAAATGTAAGGATTGTGGCAAA
>NW_024073534.1:656-3969 GCF_014754425.2 Oryx dammah
TTACCATCAGAGAATTCATACTGGAGAGAAGCCTTATAAATGTAAGGTATGTGGCAAAGACTTTAGCAAGCAGTCATATCTTACTCGCCATCAGATAATTCATACTGGAGAGAGGCCTTATAAATGTAAGGATTGTGGCAAAGCATTTCACCAGTGCTCAGATCTTATGTACCATCAGAAAATTCATACTGGAGAGAAACCTTATAAATGTACAGAATGTGAGAAATCCTTTAGTTATAACTCAATTCTTACTAACCACCAGCGAATTCATACTGGAGAGAAGCCTTATAAATGTAAGGAATGTGGCAAGGCGTTTAGACAGCGCTCATGTCTTGCTAAACATCAAGTAATCCATACTGGAGAGAAGCCTTATAAATGTAAGGAATGTGGCAAGGCGTTTAGACAGCACTCATGTCTTTCTAAACATCAAGTAATCCATACTGGAGAGAAGCCTTATAAATGTAAAGAATGCGGAAAAGCCTTCGGTTACCACTCATCTCTTAGTGAACACCAGAGAATTCATACTGGAGAGAAGCCTTACAAATGTAAAGAATGTGGAAAAGCCTTCATCAAGCAATCACATCTTACTCAACATCAGAGAATTCATACTGGAGGAAAAACCTTACAAATGTAAGGAAAGTGGCAAAGGTTTTAATGAGAGCTCTCACCTTATTAGACACCAGAGACCATGTACTGGAGAGAAACCCTAGTAATAACTGATGGAAGAGGTTTGTCCTAAACATACACTTCAGAAAATAAAACACCATTTACTTAAGAAAGATAAGGAATGACATAAAGAAAATGTAGTAAAGTATTTAATAAAAATTAAATCTAAATAAATACCAGAAATTGCACACTGGAAGAACTGAAAGTTGCTCAGTCGTGTCCAACTCTTTTCAACCCCATGGACTGTGTCTATGGAATTCTCCAGGCCAGAATAGTGGAGTGGGAGGCAGTTTCATTACCAACTGAGCTGTCAGGGATGGCCGCACAATAGAAAGCATTTCATCAATCCTGTTTTTTGAAGATCCTCTTCAGGAGAAGTATTGTAGATAGTAATCCATAGTTAAAACAGATACAAAATTGATATGTTAGTATGGATCACAAGATGAAGGTTGGTATTTAGAAATGTATAATTATTAGTAATATATCTTTGTATATATTGACGTGATTTGTGATTATTTGAAAACCAAAATAAATGTGGTTCAATGCTCAAATTACTCCATGCTGCTATGCTTCATTTCTAGTGTGTATGCAAAGTTATGTTTTTGATGGTTGTATCTCAAAGATGAGACAAGGCCTTCTATCCTAGGGAGAAGTCATTTATATTTATTCTCCATTAGAAGATTAAGGACACAGTAATTTAACATGTAGATCTAAATGGAGGTGTTAGTCATTCATGTCAAACATCCCTATAGGTCACCATGAGGTAAGTGTTCAGGGAGTAACTCCACATATTAAAGTAAGATGTACATTTTCAGTAGTTATGTCACTTGCTTTTTAAGTAAAATACAATGACAGTTCACTAAAACCTTGATGTTATCTTTATAATATCAACAGAAGTCATGAATATTAGTTGACATGTTTCAAATAAAGACATCTCTGATCCCCTAGAAATATATGGAAACCCCTCCCAGAAAAGTCATGTAACTAGTGTATGTCTTGTTTCGTAAATGATTAACCTCCATTTTGTAACCATAGGAATCACAGTTCTCAGATCATTGTATCAGAGGAATGAATATCGTAGTTTATGCTTATAATCTGTATTTCACTCAGTTACACAGTGGGTTGGAACAGATTTTATTTTGATTGTGTGATATGACATGTTAGGAAAACTGGATGGTTTCTTGTGATGAAGTTGGTGTGTAATGAAGTGTTAACCTACTGATTTAAGGTTGAAGGGAAAATAGCTAACAATAATCTCTTTGTTAGCACAGAGGGATGATATCTGTAAGAATTAGTTTCCATACTGCCTTTAAGCCTCAAATAATTGGATATTTCCCATCATTTCTCCATTGTACTTTTTCCCCCTCTCTGGAACTGCTAGGACATTGTGATGGTTCTAAGAAGGATCATACAGAGTATTGTTGAGAGTTTACCTGGACTACTCCATGCTGTTGCTGCCTCAGCGTCTGTCTGGTGAGCAGGCAGCCTGCAGGTCCTTGAACTCACACCAGCCAGTCCTGGGAACACCTGCACTAGAGGACCACCCACCTTGAGACCAGCAATCTTGAGGAACCCCAGGGTCTACTGCACAGGCCCCCCCTTCATTGCCACCCTCAGAGCTCATCAGATTCCTGCTCCTCTTGGTTTGAATGGACCCATCCACACTCAGCCTGGGGAACTCACAGCAATTCACCCAAGATCTCTTAGAAAGGCCTGAACCCCAAGTACTGGAGCTTTCTCTGCTTGGTCCTAACCTTGACCTAAGAAATTCCTGCCTTAGAACCTCCTCTCTTGAGAGGTCTCAGGTGTGCTGAGGGTGAGGGCTGAAGCTCAGGGCTACTGAGTGTGGGTCTTGAGGGAGATGCATCAAAATAAACAGGGAACTTGCTGAAGACTCATTTCATGGTCCCTCTTCATACCTGCAGATTTATAACTTCTTAGAGTGGGGACCTGACTTCGAGGGGTTCATATTCACTGCAATGGTTCAGAAAGAACCTTGTAAGTGGTTTCAACCCGGTTTCCTATCAAGATCACCTGACCAGTGTTAAGCGATAACCTCCCCACAGAGTTCTCTCTTGGTCCTGTGGGAGCATCAGTGTGGTGTGTAGGAAGTGCTCCAGGGGATTCTAAGGGGAGGCCCGGGTTAAGGACGTGGCTCCTGGTCCATTTCTGAGAGCTGAGGCCTGGGTTCAGTCTGAGGAGAGGCTGCAGCGTTGGTCTAGCTGGATTTGGACCAGGGAAGTCAGTCAGCTCACATCATCTGTGTGAGCAGAGGGTTAGGAGCTCTCTATGGGGAGAGAACAATCAAGAAATAAATTCACAGGCTGGTCTCCAGGTAGGAGGTGATTGTTCCCGAACCTCTCCTGAGACAGGACAGGAGAGGTGGGTCTTTTCAGCTTTTCAAGGTCCTTCTCTCTGTAGGTGAAGTAGTTGCAGGTTAAAGAGCTCTGCGGATGCCTTTGAAGGTATTTTCTCAAGATGCAGAGGTGTGTTTGCTACATGACATCCCCAGAGAAGACAGAGCAGGAGGAAGAAGAGGAGGAAATGGCAGCTTCTCAGGTCCATGTTCTGTTCCGGGCCTGGGGCTGTGTCTGGTTTTTCTCCTGAAATGCCTGGACTGAGAATCCGCAAACCTTTAGCTCTCTGC
>NW_024073535.1:0-3967 GCF_014754425.2 Oryx dammah
CAGTGGGATTGCTGGGTCATAAGGCATTTCTATTTGCAATTTTTTAAGGAATCTCCACACTGTTCTCCATAGTGGCTGTACTAGTTTGCATTCCCACCAACAGTGTAGGAGGGTTCCCTTCTCTCCACACCCTCTCCAGCATTTATTGCTTGCAGATTTTTGGATCGCAGACATTCTGGCTGGTGTGAAGTGGTACCTCATTGTGGTTTTGATTTGCATTTCTCTAATAATGAGTGATGTTGAGCATCTTTTCATGTGTTTGTTAGCCATCCGTATGTCTTCTTTGGAGAAATGTCTATTTAGTTCTTTGGCCCATTTTTTGATTGGGTCGTTTATTTTTCTGGAATTGAGCTGCAGGAGTTGCTTGTATATTTTTGAGATTAGTTGTTTGTCAGTTGCTTCATTTGCTATTATTTTCTCCCATTCGGAAGGCTGTCTTTTCAGTTTGCTTATGTTTTCCTTTGTTGTGCAGAAGCTTTTAATTTTAATTAGGTCCCATTTGTTTATTTTTGCTTTTATTTCCAGAATTCTGGGAAGTGGATCATAGAGGATCCTGCTGTGATTTATGTCAGAGAGTGTTTTGCCTATGTTCTCCTCTAAGAGTTTTATAGTTTCAGGTCTTACATTTAGATCTTTAATCCATTTTGAGTTTATCTTTGTGTGCGGTATTAGAAAGTGATCTAGTTTCATTCTTTTACAGGTGGTTGACCAGTTTTCCCAGCACCACTTGTTAAAGAGATTGTCTTTTCTCCATTGTATATTCTTGCCTCCTTTGTCAAAGATAAGGTGTCCATATGTGTGTGGATTTATCTCTGGGCTTTCTATTTTGTTCCATTGATCTATATTTCTGTCTTTGTGCCAATACCATACTGTCTTGATGACTGTGGCTTTGTAGTAGAGCCTGAAGTCAGGCAAATTGATTCCTCCAGTTCCATTCTTCTTTCTCAAGATTTCTTTGGCTATTCGTGGTTTTTTGTATTTCCATACAAATTGTGAAATTATTTGTTCTAGTTCTGTGAAAAATATCGCCGGTATCTTGATAGGGATTGCATTGAATTTGTAAATTGCTTTGGGTAATATACTCATTTTCACTATATTGATTCTTCCGATCCATGAGCATGGTATATTTCTCCATCTATTAGTGTCCTCTTTGATTTCTTTCATCAGTGTTTTAAAGTTTTCTGTATATAGGTCTTTAGTTTCTTTAGGTAGGTATATTCCTAAGTATTTTATTCTTTTTGTTGCAATGGTGAATGGAATTGTTTCCTTAATTTCTTCTTCTACTTTCTCATTATTAGTGTATACGAATGCAAGGGATTTCTGTGTGTTGATTTTATATCCTGCAACTTTACTATATTCATTAATTAGCTCTAGTAATTTTCTGGTAGAGTCTTTAGTGTTTTCTATGTAGAGGATCATGTCATCTGCAAACAGTGAGAGTTTTACTTCTTCTTTTCCAATTTGGATTCCTTTTATTTCTTTTTCTGCTCTGATTGCTGTGGCTAAAACTTCCAGAACTATGTTGAATAGTAGTGGTGAAAGTGGGCACCCTTGTCTTGTTCCTGACTTAAGGGGAAATGCTTTCAATTTTTCACCATTGAGGATAATGTTTGCTGTGGGTTTGTCATATATAGCTTTTATTATATTGAGGTATGTTCCTTCTATTCCTGCTTTCTGGAGAGTTTTTATCATAAATGGATGTTGAATTTTGTCAAATGCCTTCTCTGCATCTATTGAGATAATCATATGGTTTTTATTTTTCAATTTGTTAATGTGGTGAATTACATTGATTGATTTGCGGATATTGAAGAATCCTTGCATCCCTGGGATAAAGCCCACTTGGTCATGGTGTATGATCTTTTTAATGTGTTGTTGGATTCTGATTGCTAGAATTTTGTTGAGGATTTTTGCATCTATGTTCATCAGTGATATTGGCCTGTAGTTTTCCTTTTTTGTAGTATCTTTGTCAGGTTTTGGTATTAGGGTGATGGTGGCCTCATAGAATGAGTTTGGAAGTTTCCCTTCCTCTGCAATTTTCTGGAAGAGTTTGAGTAGGATAGGTGCTAACTCCTCTCAAAATTTTTGGTAGAATTCAGCTGTGAAGCCATCTGGACCTGGGCTTTTGTTTGCTGGAAGATTTCTGATTACAGTTTCAATTTCCGTGCTTGTGATGGGTCTGTTGAGATTATCTATTTCTTCCTGGTTCAGTTTTGGAAAGTTGTACTTTTCTAAGAATTTGTCCATTTCTTCCATGTTGTCCATTTTATTGGCATATAATTGCTGATAGTAGGCTCTTATGATCCTTTGTATTTCTGTGTTGTCTGTTGTGATCTCTCCATTTTCATTTCTAATTTTATTGATTTGATTTTTCTCTCTTTGCTTCTTGATGAGTCTGGCTGATGGTCTGTCAATTTTATTTATCCTTTCAAAGAACCAGCTTTTGGCTTTGTTGATTTTTGCTATGGTCTCTTTTGTTTCTTTTGCATTTATTTCTGCCCTAATTTTTAAGATTTCTTTCCTTCTGCTAACTCTGGGGTTCTCCAATTCTTCCTTTTCTAGTTGCTTTAGGTGTAGAGTTAGGTTATTTATTTGACTTTTTTCTTGTTTCTTGAGGTATGCCTGTATTGCTATGAACTTTCCTCTTAGCACTGCTTTTATAGTGTCCCACAGGTTTTGGGTTGTTGTGTTTTCATTTTCATTAGTTTCTATGCATATTTTGATTTCTTTTTTTATTTCTTCTGTGATTTGTTGGTTATTCAGAAGCATGTTGTTCAGCCTCCATATGTTGGAATTTTTAATAGGTTTCCTCCTGTAATTGAGATCTAATCTTAGTGCATTATGGTCAGAAAATGATTTCGATTTTTTTGAATTTATCAAGGTTATATTTATGGCCCAGGATGTGATCTATCCTGGAGAAGGTTCCATGAACACTTGAGAAAAAGGTGAAATTCATTGTTTTGGGGTGAAATGTCCTGTAGATATCAATTAGGTCTAACTGGTCTAATGTATCATTTAAAGTTTGCGTTTCTTTGTTAATTTTCTGTTTAGTTGATCTGTCCATAGGTGTGAGTGGGGTATTAAAGTCTCCCACTATTATTGTGTTGTTGTTAATTTCCCCTTTCATACTTGTTAGCATTTGTCTTACATATTGCGGTGCTCCTATATTGGGTGCATATATATTTATAATTGTTATATCTACTTCTTGGATTGATCCTTTGATCATTATGTAGTGGCCTTCTTTGTCTCTTTTCACTGCCTTTGTTTTATTTTATTTTTTTTTAATTTATTTATTTATTTTTAATTTTTACTTTACAATTCTGTATTGGTTTTGGCATAGATTGACATGAATCCACCACAGGTGTACATGCGTTCCCAAACATGAACCCCCCTCCCACCCCCCTCCCCACAACATCTCTCTGGGTCATCCCCGCGCGTCAGCCCCAAGCGTGTCATATCCTGCATCAGACATAGGCTGGCATTTCGATTCTTACATGTTATTATACATGTTTCAATGCCATTCTCTGAAATCATCACACCCTCTCCCTCTCCCTCTGAGTCCAAAAGTCCGCTATACACATCTGTGTCTTTTTTGCTGTCCTGCATACAGGGTCATCATTGCCATCTTCCTAAATTCCATATATATGTGTTAGTATACTGTATTGGTGTTTTCCTTTCTGGCTCACTTCACTCTGTATAATCGGCTCCAGTTTCATCCATCTCATCAGAACTGATTCAAATGTATTCTTTTTAATGGCTGAGTAATACTCCATTGTATATATGTACCACAGCTTTCTTATCCATTCATCTACTGATGGACATCTAGGTTGTTTCCATGTCCTGGCTATTATAAACAGTGCTGCGATGAACATTGGGGTACATGTGTTTCTTTCAATTCTGGTTTCCTCTGTGTGTATGCCCAACAGTGGGATTGCTGGGTCATAAGGCATTTCTATTTGCAATTTTTTAA
>NW_024073536.1:0-3967 GCF_014754425.2 Oryx dammah
CAGTGGGATTGCTGGGTCATAAGGCATTTCTATTTGCAATTTTTTAAGGAATCTCCACACTGTTCTCCATAGTGGCTGTACTAGTTTGCATTCCCACCAACAGTGTAGGAGGGTTCCCTTCTCTCCACACCCTCTCCAGCATTTATTGCTTGCAGATTTTTGGATCGCAGACATTCTGGCTGGTGTGAAGTGGTACCTCATTGTGGTTTTGATTTGCATTTCTCTAATAATGAGTGATGTTGAGCATCTTTTCATGTGTTTGTTAGCCATCCGTATGTCTTCTTTGGAGAAATGTCTATTTAGTTCTTTGGCCCATTTTTTGATTGGGTCGTTTATTTTTCTGGAATTGAGCTGCAGGAGTTGCTTGTATATTTTTGAGATTAGTTGTTTGTCAGTTGCTTCATTTGCTATTATTTTCTCCCATTCGGAAGGCTGTCTTTTCAGTTTGCTTATGTTTTCCTTTGTTGTGCAGAAGCTTTTAATTTTAATTAGGTCCCATTTGTTTATTTTTGCTTTTATTTCCAGAATTCTGGGAAGTGGATCATAGAGGATCCTGCTGTGATTTATGTCAGAGAGTGTTTTGCCTATGTTCTCCTCTAAGAGTTTTATAGTTTCAGGTCTTACATTTAGATCTTTAATCCATTTTGAGTTTATCTTTGTGTGCGGTATTAGAAAGTGATCTAGTTTCATTCTTTTACAGGTGGTTGACCAGTTTTCCCAGCACCACTTGTTAAAGAGATTGTCTTTTCTCCATTGTATATTCTTGCCTCCTTTGTCAAAGATAAGGTGTCCATATGTGTGTGGATTTATCTCTGGGCTTTCTATTTTGTTCCATTGATCTATATTTCTGTCTTTGTGCCAATACCATACTGTCTTGATGACTGTGGCTTTGTAGTAGAGCCTGAAGTCAGGCAAATTGATTCCTCCAGTTCCATTCTTCTTTCTCAAGATTTCTTTGGCTATTCGTGGTTTTTTGTATTTCCATACAAATTGTGAAATTATTTGTTCTAGTTCTGTGAAAAATATCGCCGGTATCTTGATAGGGATTGCATTGAATTTGTAAATTGCTTTGGGTAATATACTCATTTTCACTATATTGATTCTTCCGATCCATGAGCATGGTATATTTCTCCATCTATTAGTGTCCTCTTTGATTTCTTTCATCAGTGTTTTAAAGTTTTCTGTATATAGGTCTTTAGTTTCTTTAGGTAGGTATATTCCTAAGTATTTTATTCTTTTTGTTGCAATGGTGAATGGAATTGTTTCCTTAATTTCTTCTTCTACTTTCTCATTATTAGTGTATACGAATGCAAGGGATTTCTGTGTGTTGATTTTATATCCTGCAACTTTACTATATTCATTAATTAGCTCTAGTAATTTTCTGGTAGAGTCTTTAGTGTTTTCTATGTAGAGGATCATGTCATCTGCAAACAGTGAGAGTTTTACTTCTTCTTTTCCAATTTGGATTCCTTTTATTTCTTTTTCTGCTCTGATTGCTGTGGCTAAAACTTCCAGAACTATGTTGAATAGTAGTGGTGAAAGTGGGCACCCTTGTCTTGTTCCTGACTTAAGGGGAAATGCTTTCAATTTTTCACCATTGAGGATAATGTTTGCTGTGGGTTTGTCATATATAGCTTTTATTATATTGAGGTATGTTCCTTCTATTCCTGCTTTCTGGAGAGTTTTTATCATAAATGGATGTTGAATTTTGTCAAATGCCTTCTCTGCATCTATTGAGATAATCATATGGTTTTTATTTTTCAATTTGTTAATGTGGTGAATTACATTGATTGATTTGCGGATATTGAAGAATCCTTGCATCCCTGGGATAAAGCCCACTTGGTCATGGTGTATGATCTTTTTAATGTGTTGTTGGATTCTGATTGCTAGAATTTTGTTGAGGATTTTTGCATCTATGTTCATCAGTGATATTGGCCTGTAGTTTTCTTTTTTTGTAGTATCTTTGTCAGGTTTTGGTATTAGGGTGATGGTGGCCTCATAGAATGAGTTTGGAAGTTTCCCTTCCTCTGCAATTTTCTGGAAGAGTTTGAGTAGGATAGGTGCTAACTCCTCTCAAAATTTTTGGTAGAATTCAGCTGTGAAGCCATCTGGACCTGGGCTTTTGTTTGCTGGAAGATTTCTGATTACAGTTTCAATTTCCGTGCTTGTGATGGGTCTGTTGAGATTATCTATTTCTTCCTGGTTCAGTTTTGGAAAGTTGTACTTTTCTAAGAATTTGTCCATTTCTTCCATGTTGTCCATTTTATTGGCATATAATTGCTGATAGTAGGCTCTTATGATCCTTTGTATTTCTGTGTTGTCTGTTGTGATCTCTCCATTTTCATTTCTAATTTTATTGATTTGATTTTTCTCTCTTTGCTTCTTGATGAGTCTGGCTGATGGTCTGTCAATTTTATTTATCCTTTCAAAGAACCAGCTTTTGGCTTTGTTGATTTTTGCTATGGTCTCTTTTGTTTCTTTTGCATTTATTTCTGCCCTAATTTTTAAGATTTCTTTCCTTCTGCTAACTCTGGGGTTCTCCAATTCTTCCTTTTCTAGTTGCTTTAGGTGTAGAGTTAGGTTATTTATTTGACTTTTTTCTTGTTTCTTGAGGTATGCCTGTATTGCTATGAACTTTCCTCTTAGCACTGCTTTTATAGTGTCCCACAGGTTTTGGGTTGTTGTGTTTTCATTTTCATTAGTTTCTATGCATATTTTGATTTCTTTTTTTATTTCTTCTGTGATTTGTTGGTTATTCAGAAGCATGTTGTTCAGCCTCCATATGTTGGAATTTTTAATAGGTTTCCTCCTGTAATTGAGATCTAATCTTAGTGCATTATGGTCAGAAAATGATTTCGATTTTTTTGAATTTATCAAGGTTATATTTATGGCCCAGGATGTGATCTATCCTGGAGAAGGTTCCATGAACACTTGAGAAAAAGGTGAAATTCATTGTTTTGGGGTGAAATGTCCTGTAGATATCAATTAGGTCTAACTGGTCTAATGTATCATTTAAAGTTTGCGTTTCTTTGTTAATTTTCTGTTTAGTTGATCTGTCCATAGGTGTGAGTGGGGTATTAAAGTCTCCCACTATTATTGTGTTGTTGTTAATTTCCCCTTTCATACTTGTTAGCATTTGTCTTACATATTGCGGTGCTCCTATATTGGGTGCATATATATTTATAATTGTTATATCTACTTCTTGGATTGATCCTTTGATCATTATGTAGTGGCCTTCTTTGTCTCTTTTCACTGCCTTTGTTTTATTTTATTTTTTTTTAATTTATTTATTTATTTTTAATTTTTACTTTACAATTCTGTATTGGTTTTGGCATAGATTGACATGAATCCACCACAGGTGTACATGCGTTCCCAAACATGAACCCCCCTCCCACCCCCCTCCCCACAACATCTCTCTGGGTCATCCCCGCGCGTCAGCCCCAAGCGTGTCATATCCTGCATCAGACATAGGCTGGCATTTCGATTCTTACATGTTATTATACATGTTTCAATGCCATTCTCTGAAATCATCACACCCTCTCCCTCTCCCTCTGAGTCCAAAAGTCCGCTATACACATCTGTGTCTTTTTTGCTGTCCTGCATACAGGGTCATCATTGCCATCTTCCTAAATTCCATATATATGTGTTAGTATACTGTATTGGTGTTTTCCTTTCTGGCTCACTTCACTCTGTATAATCGGCTCCAGTTTCATCCATCTCATCAGAACTGATTCAAATGTATTCTTTTTAATGGCTGAGTAATACTCCATTGTATATATGTACCACAGCTTTCTTATCCATTCATCTACTGATGGACATCTAGGTTGTTTCCATGTCCTGGCTATTATAAACAGTGCTGCGATGAACATTGGGGTACATGTGTTTCTTTCAATTCTGGTTTCCTCTGTGTGTATGCCCAACAGTGGGATTGCTGGGTCATAAGGCATTTCTATTTGCAATTTTTTAA
>NW_024073537.1:0-3966 GCF_014754425.2 Oryx dammah
TTCCTCTGAGGCGTCTTGAGGCAAATCACACCTTCCCTCTTGATCTTTGAAAGGGCCCTTCACACCATGGCTGCAACTCAAGAAGTTCCCCTACATACCGGCCTCCACTCGAGAGGAACCCCGAGGGTCCCGCCCACATCAAGAGGAGCCCCGTTTCCTCCTCATAGCACTAGATGAGGGTTCCTTTCCCTGCTTCGTCGGGAAATGTATCCCGGCTTTCCTGACGCATCTCGGAGGAGGTGCTTTACACAGGAAATTTGAAAGGAACTCCAGCGGTGGTACCACCATTCCCAATGTGAACAAAATGTCTCAGTCCACTGCAGAAGAACCTGATTTCCCTGAACTGCGTCGATTTGCACACCCAGGAACGACTCACACCACAGTGGAACGTGTGACAGCCCTGTGGGAAGCCCTCGTGGGAAAGCCTCCATGGAATGCCGCAGATCCCTGTATCAAGGCGACGGGAAGCCTGTCGCGACTGCTCCAGCTCGTGAGGAATGCGGACGTGCATATCCCCACTCGAGACTAGGACAGACTCTTCTGTGGTTGCCTACGGAAGTACCCCAAGATCCATGTCAGCAGTGGAGAGGAATCCTCAGGTTCCATCAAAGACCCCAGACGAGGACTTAGGCCATGTCACGGAATGCAGAGGATTCGCGACAGGCTGCTTGCAACTCGCATGGAGACTGGCCTTTCCTGAGGCCACAAGGGAGGGTCCCAGAGGTCAATGTCGTAACTCGAGAAGGTCCCGCCACAACTCGGGAAAATCCACGAGGTTCTCCCCTCCAGGTGAAATGAGGCCCGTTTCCGGTGAGGCGTCTCGAGGCAAATCAAACCTTCCCTCTAGATCTTCGAAAGGGTTCTTCACACTCTTGCTGCAACTCAAGAAGTTCCCCTATATACCCGCCTCCACTCGAGAGGAACCCAGAGGGTCCCGCCCACATCAAGAGGAGCCCCGTTTCCTCTTATAGCTCTAGATGAGGGTTCCATTCCCTGCTTCGTCGGGAAAGGATTCCCGGCTTTCCTGGCGCGTCTCGGAGGAGGCGCTCTCCACAGGAAATTCGAGTGGAACTCCAGCGGTGGTACCACCATTCCCAATGTGCACAAAATGTCTCAGTCCACTGTAGAAGAACCTGATTTCCCTGCACGGCGTTGACTTGCACACCGAGGATCGACTCACACCACAGTGGCACGTGTGACAGCCCTGTGGGAAACCCTCGTGGTAAAGCCTCCATGGAATGCCGCAGATCCCTGCATCAAGGCGACGGGAAGACTGCCACAGCTACTCCACCTCGTGAGGAATGCGGACGTGCATATCCCCACTCGAGACTAGGACAGACTCCCCTGTGGTGCCTCCAGAAGTACACCAAGACCCATGTCAGCACTGGAGAGTAATCCTCAGGTTCCTTCATAGACTCCACACGAGGACTTAGGCACCGTTACCGACTGCAGAGGATTCCCGAAAGGCCGCTCGCAACTCGAATGGAGACTGGCCCTTCCTGAGGTCACAAGGGAGGGTCCCAGAGGTCAACGTCGTAACTCGAGAAGGTCCCGCCTCAACTCGAGAAAATCCACGAGGTTTACCCCTCCAGGTGAAATGAGGCCCGTTTCCGCTGAGGCGTGTCGAGGCAAATCACACCTTCCCTCTTTATCTTCGAAAGGGTCCTTCACACCCTTGCTGCAACTCAAGAATTTCCCCTATATACGCGCCTCCACTCGAGAGCAACCTCGAGGGTCCCGCCTACATCAAGAGGAGCCCCATTTCCTCCTCATAGCTCTAGATGAGGGTTCCATTCCCTTCTTCGTCGGGAAAGGATTCCCGGCGTTCCTGGCGCATCTCGGAGGAGGCGCTCTCTACAGGAAATTCGAGAGGAACTCCAGCGGTGGTACCACCATTCCCAATGTGCACAAAATGAGTCAGTCCACTGTAGAAGAACCTGATTTCCCTGCACGGCGTCGACTTGCACACCGAGGATCGACTCACACCACAGTGGCACGTGTGACAGCCCTGTGGGAAACACTCGTGGGAAAGCCTCCATAATGCCACAGATCCCTGTATCAAGGTGACGGGAAGCCTGCCAACGCTGCTGCACCTCATGACGAAAGCCGACCTTCATGTTCCCAATCGATACTAGGACAGACTCCCCTGTGTTGCCTCCAGAAGTACCCCAAGATCCATGTCAGCACTGGAGAGTAATCCTCAGGTTCCGTCATAGACACCACATGAGTACTTAGGCCTCGGTACCGACTGCAGAGGATTCCCTACAGGCCGCTTACAACTCGCATGGAGACTGGCCTTTCCTGAGGCCACAAAGGAGGGTCCCAGAGGTCAATGTCGTAACTCGAGTAGGTCCCGCCACAACTCGAGAGAATCCACGAGGTCTCCACTCCAGGTGAATTGAGGCCGGATTCTGCTGAGGCGTCTTGAGGCAATTCACACCTTCCTTCTGGATCTTCGAAAGGGTCCTTCACACCCTAGCTGCAACTCAAGAAGTTCCGCTACATACCCGCCTCCACTCGAGAGGAACCCCGAGGGTCCCGGCCACATCAAGAGGAGACCCATTTCCTACTCATAGCTCTAGATGAGGGTTCAATTCCCTGCTTCGTTGGGAAAAGATTCCCGGCTTTCCTGACGCATCTCAGAGGAGGCGCACTCCACAGGAAATTCGAAAGGAATTCCAGCGGTGGTGCCACCATTCCAAATGTGCACAGAATGTCTCAGTCCACAGCAGAAGAACCTGATTTCCCTGCACTGCGAAGACTTGCACACCGAGGATCGACTCACACCACAGTGGCACGTGTGACAGCCCTGTGGGAAACACTCGTGGGAAAGCCTCCATGGAATGCCGCAGATCCCTGTATCAAAGCGATGGGAAGCCTGCAGCGGCTGCTCCAGCTCGTGAGGAATGTGGACGTGCATGTCCCCACTCCAGATTAGGACAGACTCCCCTGTGGTTGCCTGCGGAAGCACCCCAAGATCCATGTCAGCAGTGGAGAGGAATCCTCAGGTTCCGTCATAGACTCCACACGAGGACTTAGGCCATCGCACGGAATGCAGAGGAATCCCGACAAGTGCCTAGAAACTAGCATGGAGACTGGCCTTTCCTTAGGCCACAAGGGAGGGTCCCAGTGATCAACATCTTAACTCGATAAGGTCCCGCCACAACTCTACAAAATCCACGAGTTTCTCCGCTCCAGGCTAGATGAGGCCCTTTTCCGCTGAGAATTCTCGAGGCAAAGCACACCTTCCCTCTTGAACTTCGAAAGGGAGTATCACACCCTTGTTGCAACTCAAGAAGTTCCCCTACATATCCGCCTCCACTCGAGAGGAACACTGAGGGTCCCGCCCACGTAAAGAGGAGCCCCGTTTCCGCCTCATAGCTCTACATGAGGGTTCCATTCCCTGCTTCATCGGGAAAGGATTCCCGGCCTCCCTGGCGCATCTCGGAGGAGGCGGTCTCCACAGGACATTCGAGAGGATCTCCAGCGGTGGTACCACCATTAACAATGTGCACAAAATGTCTCAGCCCACGGCCGAAGAACCAGATTTCCCTGCACTGCTTCGACTTGCACACCGAATATCAACTCACACCACAGTGGCACGTGTGACAGCCCTATGGGAAACCCTCGTGGGAAAGCCTCCATGGAATGCCGCAGATCCCTGTATCAAGGCAACGGGAAGCCTGCTGCAGATGCTCCAGCTCGTGAGGAATGCTGACGTGCATGTCCCCACTCGAGACTAGGACAGACTCCCCTGTGGTTTCCTCCGGAAATACCCCAAGGGCCATGTCTGCAGTGGAGAGGAAGCCTCAGGTTCCCTCATAGACTCCAGACGAGGACTTAGGCCATGGCACGGAATGCAGAGGAATCCCGACAAGCGCCTAGAAACTGGCATTGAGACTGGCCTTTCCTGAGGCCGCAAGGGAGGGTCCCAGAGGTCAACGTCGTAACTCGAGAAGGTCCCGC
>NW_024073538.1:0-3963 GCF_014754425.2 Oryx dammah
TCTTTAGGTAGATATATTCCTAAGTATTTTATTCTTTTCATTGCAATGGTGAATGGAATTGTTTCCTTAATTTCTTTTTCTACTTTCTCATTATTAGTGTATAGGAATGCAAGGGATTTCTGTGTGTTGATTTTATATCCTGCAACTTTACTATATTCATTGATTAGCTCTAGTAATTTTCTGGTGGAGTCTTTAGGGTTTTCTATGTAGAGGATCATGTCATCTGCAAACAGTGAGAGTTTTACTTCTTCTTTTCCAATTTGGATTCCTTTTATTTCTTTTTCTGCTCTGATTGCTGTGGCCAAAACTTCCAGAACTATGTTGAATAGTAGCGGTGAAAGTGGGCACCCTGGTCTTGTTCCTGACTTTAGGGGAAATGCTTTCAATTTTTCACCATTGAGGATAATGTTTGCTGTGGGTTTGTCATATATAGCTTTTATTATGTTGAGGTATGTTCCTTCTATTCCTGCTTTCTGAAGAGTTTTTATCATAAATGGATGTTGAATTTTGTCAAAGGCCTTCTCTGCATCTATTGAGATAATCATATGGCTTTTATTTTTCAATTTGTTAATGTGGTGAATTACATTGATTTGCGGATATTGAAGAATCGTTGCATCCCTGGGATAAAGCGACTTGGTCATGGTGTATGATTTTTTTTAATGTGTTGTTGGATTCTGATTGCTAGAATTTTGTTGAGGATTTTTGCATCTAAGTTCATCAGTGATATTGGCCTGTAGTTTTCTTTTTTGGTAGCATCTTTGTCAGGTTTTGGTATTAGGGTGATGGTGGCCTCATAGAATGAATTTGGAAGTTTATCTTCCTCTGCAATTTTCTGGAAGAGTTTCAGTAGGATAGGTGTTAGCTCTCCTCGAAATTTTTGGTAGAATTCAGCTGTGAAGCCGTCTGGACCTGGGCTTTTGTTTGCTGGAAGATTTCTGATTACAGTTTCAATTTCTGTTCTTGTGATGAGTCTGCTAAGATTTTCTATTTTTCTTCCTGGTTCAGTTTTGGAAAGTTGTACTTTTCTAAGAATTTGTCCATTTCTTCCACGTTGTCCATTTTATTGGCATATAATTGCTGATAGTAGTCTCTTATGATCCTTTGTATTTCTGTGTTGTCTGTTGTGATCTCTCCATTTTCATTTCTAATTTTATTGATTTGATTTTTCTCTCTTTGTTTCTTGATGAGTCTGGCTAATGGTTTGTCAATTCTATTTATCCTTTCAAAGAACCAGCTTTCAGCTTTGTTGATTTTTGTTATGGTCTCTTTTGTTTCTTTTGCATTTATTTCTGCCCTAATTTTTAAGATTTCTTTCCTTCTACTAACTCTGGGGTTCTCCATTTCTTCTTTTTCTAGTTGCCTTAGATGTAGAGTTAGGTTATTTATTTGACTTTTTTCTTGTTTCTTGAGGTATGCCTGTATTGCTATGAACTTTCCTCTTAGCACTGCTTTTATAGTGTCCCACAGGTTTTGGGTTGTTGTGTTTTCATTTTCATTTGTTTCTATGCATATTTTGATTTCTTTTTTGATTTCTTCTGTGATTTGTTGGTTATTCGGAAGCGTGTTGTTCAGCCTCCATATGCTGGAATTTTTAATAGTTTTTCTCCTGTAATTGAGATCTACTCTTAATGCATTATGGTCAGAAAAGATGCTTGGAATGATTTAGATTTTTTTGAATCTATCAAGGTTAGATTTATGGCCGAGGATGTGATCTATCCTGGAGAAGGTTCTGTGAGCACTTGAGAAAAAGGTAAAATTCATTGTTTTGGAGTGAAATGTCCTATAGATATCAATTAGTTCTAACTGGTCTATTGTATCACTTTGTATTTCTTTGTTAATTTTATGTTTAGTTGATCTGTCCATAGGTGTGAGTGGGGTATTAAAGTCTCCCACTATTATTGTGTTATTGTTAATTTCCCCTTTCATACTTGTTAGCATTTGTCTTACATATTGTGGTGCTCCTATGTTGGGTGCATATATATTTATAATTGTTATATCTTCTTCTTGGATTGATCCTTTGATCATTATGTAGTGGCCTTCTTTGTCTCTTTTCACAGCCTTTGTTTTAAAGTCTATTTTATCGGATATGAGTATTGCCACTCCTGCTTTCTTTTGGTCTCTATTTGCGTGGAATATCTTTTTCCAGCCCTTCACTTTCAGTCTGTACGTGTCCCTTGTTTTGAGGTGGGTATCTTGTAAGCAGCATATATAGGGGTCTTATTTTTGTATCCATTCAGCCAGTCTTTGCCTTTTGGTTGGGGCATTCAACCCATTTACGTTTAAGGTAATTATTGATAAGTATGACCCCATTGCCATTTACTTTATTGTTTGGGGTTTGGGTTTATACACCCTTTTTGTATTTCCTGTCTAGAGAATATCCTTTAGCATTTGTTGGAGAGCTGGTTTGGTGGTGCTGAATTCTCTCAGCTTTTGCTTGTCTGTAAAGCTTTAGATTTCTCCTTCATATTTGAATGAGATCCTTACTGGGTACAGTAATCTGGGCTGTAGGTTATTTTCCTTCATCACTTTAAGTATGTCCTGCCATTCCCTCCTGGCCTGAAGAGTTTCTATTGAAAGATCAGCTGTTATCCTTATGGGAATCCCCTTGTGTGTTATTTGTTGTTTTTCCCTTGCTGCTTTTAATATCTGTTCTTTGTGTTTGGTCTTTGTTAATTTGATTAATATGTATCTTGGGGTGTTTCACCTTGGATTTATCCTGTTTGGAACTCTCTGGGTTTCTTGGACTTGGGTGATTATTTCCTTCCCCATTTTAGGGAAGTTTTCAACTATTATCTCCTCAAGTATTTTCTCATGGTCTTTCTTTTTGTCTTCTTCTTCTGGGACTCCTATAATTCGAATGTTGGAGCATTTCATATTGTCCTGTAGGTCTCTGAGATTGTCCTCATTTCTTTTAATTCGTTTTTCTTTTTTCCTCTCTGATTCATTTATTTCTTTTTATTTATTTATTTATTTTTATTTTACTTTACAATTCTGTATTGGTTTTGCCATACATTGACATGAATCCACCACGGGTGTACATGCGTTCCCAAACCTGAACCCCCACAACATCTCTCTGGGTCATCCCCGTGTACCAGCCCCAAGCATGCCATATCCTGCATCAGACATAGACTGGCGATTCGATTCTTACATGATATTATACGTTTCAATGCCATTCTCCCAAATCATCTCACCCTCTCCCTCTGAGTCCAAAAGTCCGCTATACACATCTGTGTCTTTTTTGCTGTCCTGCATACAGGGTCATCATTACCATCTTTCTAAATTCCATATATATGTGTTAGTATATTGTTTTGGTGTTTTTCTTTCTGGCTTACTTCATTCTGTATAATCGGCTCCAGGTTCATTCATCTCATCAGAACTGATTCAAATGTATTCTTTTTAATGGCTGAGTAATACTCCATTGTGTATATGTACCACAGCTTTCTTATCCATTCATCTGCTGATGGACATCTAGGTTGTTTCCATGTCCTGGCTATTATAAACAGTGCTGTGATGAACATTGGGGTACATGTGTCTCTTTCAGTTCTGGTTTCCTCAGTGTGTATGCCCAGCAGTGGGATTGCTGGGTCATAAGGCAGTTCTATTTGCACTTCTTTAAGGAATCTCCACACTGTTCTCCATAGTGGCTGTACTACTTTGCATTCCCACCAACAGTGTAGGAGGGTTCCCTTCTCTCCACACCCTCTCCAGCATTTATTGCTTGCAGATTTTTGGATCGCAGACATTCTGACTGGTGTGAAGTGGTACCTCGTGGTTTTGATCTGCATTTCTCTGATAATGAGTGATGTTGAGCATCTTTTCATGTGTTTGTTAGCCATCCGTATGTCTTCTTTGGAGAAATGTCTATTTAGTTCTTTGGCCCATTTTTTGATTGGCTCGTTTATTTTTCTGGAATTGAGCTGCATAAGTTGCTTGTATATTTTTGAGATTAGTTGTTTGTCAGTT
>NW_024073539.1:0-3963 GCF_014754425.2 Oryx dammah
TCTTTAGGTAGATATATTCCTAAGTATTTTATTCTTTTCATTGCAATGGTGAATGGAATTGTTTCCTTAATTTCTTTTTCTACTTTCTCATTATTAGTGTATAGGAATGCAAGGGATTTCTGTGTGTTGATTTTATATCCTGCAACATTACTATATTCATTGATTAGCTCTAGTAATTTTCTGGTGGAGTCTTTAGGGTTTTCTATGTAGAGGATCATGTCATCTGCAAACAGTGAGAGTTTTACTTCTTCTTTTCCAATTTGGATTCCTTTTATTTCTTTTTCTGCTCTGATTGCTGTGGCCAAAACTTCCAGAACTATGTTGAATAGTAGCGGTGAAAGTGGGCACCCTGGTCTTGTTCCTGACTTTAGGGGAAATGCTTTCAATTTTTCACCATTGAGGATAATGTTTGCTGTGGGTTTGTCATATATAGCTTTTATTATGTTGAGGTATGTTCCTTCTATTCCTGCTTTCTGAAGAGTTTTTATCATAAATGGATGTTGAATTTTGTCAAAGGCCTTCTCTGCATCTATTGAGATAATCATATGGCTTTTATTTTTCAATTTGTTAATGTGGTGAATTACATTGATTTGTGGATATTGAAGAATCGTTGCATCCCTGGGATAAAGCGACTTGGTCATGGTGTATGATTTTTTTAAATATGTTGTTGGATTCTGATTGCTAGAATTTTGTTGAGGATTTTTGCATCTAAGTTCATCAGTGATATTGGCCTGTAGTTTTCTTTTTTGGTAGCATCTTTGTCAGGTTTTGGTATTAGGGTGATGGTGGCCTCATAGAATGAATTTGGAAGTTTATCTTCCTCTGCAATTTTCTGGAAGAGTTTCAGTAGGATAGGTGTTAGCTCTCCTCGAAATTTTTGGTAGAATTCAGCTGTGAAGCCGTCTGGACCTGGGCTTTTGTTTGCTGGAAGATTTCTGATTACAGTTTCAATTTCTGTTCTTGTGATGAGTCTGCTAAGATTTTCTATTTTTCTTCCTGGTTCAGTTTTGGAAAGTTGTACTTTTCTAAGAATTTGTCCATTTCTTCCACGTTGTCCATTTTATTGGCATATAATTGCTGATAGTAGTCTCTTATGATCCTTTGTATTTCTGTGTTGTCTGTTGTGATCTCTCCATTTTCATTTCTAATTTTATTGATTTGATTTTTCTCTCTTTGTTTCTTGATGAGTCTGGCTAATGGTTTGTCAATTCTATTTATCCTTTCAAAGAACCAGCTTTCGGCTTTGTTGATTTTTGTTATGGTCTCTTTTGTTTCTTTTGCATTTATTTCTGCCCTAATTTTTAAGATTTCTTTCCTTCTACTAACTCTGGGGTTCTCCATTTCTTCCTTTTCTAGTTGCCTTAGATGTAGAGTTAGGTTATTTATTTGACTTTTTTCTTGTTTCTTGAGGTATGCCTGTATTGCTATGAACTTTCCTCTTAGCACTGCTTTTATAGTGTCCCACAGGTTTTGGGTTGTTGTGTTTTCATTTTCATTTGTTTCTATGCATATTTTGATTTCTTTTTTGATTTCTTCTGTGATTTGTTGGTTATTCAGAAGCGTGTTGTTCAGCCTCCATATGCTGGAATTTTTAATAGTTTTTCTCCTGTAATTGAGATCTACTCTTAATGCATTATGGTCAGAAAAGATGCTTGGAATGATTTAGATTTTTTTGAATTTATCAAGGTTAGATTTATGGCCGAGGATGTGATCTATCCTGGAGAAGGTTCTGTGAGCACTTGAGAAAAAGGTGAAATTCATTGTTTTGAAGTGAAATGTCCTATAGATATCAATTAGTTCTAACTGATCTATTGTATCACTTTGCATTTCTTTGTTAATTTTATGTTTAGTTGATCTGTCCATAGGTGTGAGTGGGGTATTAAAGTCTCCCACTATTATTGTGTTATTGTTAATTTCCCCTTTCATACTTGTTAGCATTTGTCTTACATATTGTGGTGCTCCTATGTTGGGTGCATATATATTTATAATTGTTATATCTTCTTCTTGGATTGATCCTTTGATCATTATGTAGTGGCCTTCTTTGTCTCTTTTCACAGCCTTTGTTTTAAAGTCTATTTTATCGGATATGAGTATTGCCACTCCTGCTTTCTTTTGGTCTCTATTTGCGTGGAATATCTTTTTCCAGCCCTTCACTTTCAGTCTGTACGTGTCCCTTGTTTTGAGGTGGGTATCTTGTAAGCAGCATATATAGGGGTCTTATTTTTGTATCCATTCAGCCAGTCTTTGCCTTTTGGTTGGGGCATTCAACCCATTTACGTTTAAGGTAATTATTGATAAGTATGACCCCACTGCCATTTACTTTATTGTTTGGGGTTTGGGTTTATACACCCTTTTTGTATTTCCTGTCTAGAGAATATCCTTTAGCATTTGTTGGAGAGCTGGTTTGGTGGTGCTGAATTCTCTCAGCTTTTGCTTGTCTGTAAAGCTTTAGATTTCTCCTTCATATTTGAATGAGATCCTTACTGGGTACAGTAATCTGGGCTGTAGGTTATTTTCCTTCATCACTTTAAGTATGTCCTGCCATTCCCTCCTGGCCTGAAGAGTTTCTATTGAAAGATCAGCTGTTATCCTTATGGGAATCCCCTTGTGTGTTATTTGTTGTTTTTCCCTTGCTGCTTTTAATATCTGTTCTTTGTGTTTGGTCTTTGTTAATTTGATTAATATGTATCTTGGGGTATTTCACCTTGGATTTATCCTGTTTGGAACTCTCTGGGTTTCTTGGACTTGGGTGATTATTTCCTTCCCCATTTTAGGGAAGTTTTCAACTATTATCTCCTCAAGGAATTTCTCATGGTCTTTCTTTTTGTCTTCTTCTTCTGGGACTCCTATAATTCGAATGTTGGAGCATTTCATATTGTCCTGTAGGTCTCTGAGATTGTCCTCATTTCTTTTAATTCGTTTTTCTTTTTTCCTCTCTGATTCATTTATTTCTTTTTATTTATTTATTTATTTTTATTTTACTTTACAATTCTGTATTGGTTTTGCCATACATTGACATGAATCCACCACGGGTGTACATGCGTTCCCAAACCTGAACCCCCACAACATCTCTCTGGGTCATCCCCGTGTACCAGCCCCAAGCATGCCATATCCTGCATCAGACATAGACTGGCGATTCGATTCTTACATGATATTATACGTTTCAATGCCATTCTCCCAAATCATCTCACCCTCTCCCTCTGAGTCCAAAAGTCCGCTATACACATCTGTGTCTTTTTTGCTGTCCTGCATACAGGGTCATCATTACCATCTTTCTAAATTCCATATATATGTGTTAGTATACTGTTTTGGTGTTTTTCTTTCTGGCTTACTTCATTCTGTATAATCAGCTCCAGTTTCATCCATCTCATCAGAACTGATTCAAATGTATTCTTTTTAATGGCTGAGTAATACTCCGTTGTGTATATGTACCACAGCTTTCTTATCCATTCATCTGCTGATGGACATCTAGGTTGTTTCCATGTCCTGGCTATTATAAACAGTGCTGTGATGAACATTGGGGTACATGTGTCTCTTTCAGTTCTGGTTTCCTCAGTGTGTATGCCCAGCAGTGGGATTGCTGGGTCATAAGGCAGTTCTATTTGCACGTCTTTAAGGAATCTCCACACTGTTCTCCATAGTGGCTGTACTACTTTGCATTCCCACCAACAGTGTAGGAGGGTTCCCTTTTCTCCACACCTTCTCCAGCATTTATTGCTTGCAGATTTTTGGATCGCAGACATTCTGACTGGTGTGAAGTGGTACCTCGTGGTTTTGATCTGCATTTCTCTGATAATGAGTGATGTTGAGCATCTTTTCATGTGTTTGTTAGCCATCCGTATGTCTTCTTTGGAGAAATGTCTATTTAGTTCTTTGGCCCATTTTTTGATTGGCTCGTTTATTTTTCTGGAATTGAGCTGCATAAGTTGCTTGTATATTTTTGAGATTAGTTGTTTGTCAGTT
>NW_024073540.1:0-3961 GCF_014754425.2 Oryx dammah
ATTCTGAAGGAGATCAGCCCTGGGATTTCTTTGGAAGGAATGATGCTGAAGCTGAAACTCCAGTACTTTGGCCACCTCATGGGAAGAGTTGACTCATTGGAAAAGACTTTGATGCTGGGAGGGATTGGGGGCAGGAGGAGAAGGGGACAACAGAGGATGAGATGGCTGGATGGCATCACTGACTCGATGGACATGAGTCTGAGTGAACTCCGGGAGTTGGTGATGGACAGGGAGGACTGGCGTTCTGCGATTCATGGGGTTGCAAAGAGTCAGACACGACTGAGCGACTGAAGTGAAGTGAAGGGAAGTGAAGTGAAGTTGCTCAGTCGTGTCCGACTCTTTGCGACCCCACGGACAGTAGCCAACCAGGCTCCTCCATCCATGGGATTTTCCAGGCAAGAATACTGGAGTTGGTTGCCATTTCCTTCTCCAGGGAATCCTCCCAACCCAGGGATTGAACCCGGGTCTCCCGAATTGTAACTGAAATGAATGTATCCTGCTTGAAGACAGTCTCCGGAAAAAACCTTCTGGCTAATCCTGTTATCTTAAGGTGTAAATTCTGGGAGTAGGTCTAGTGAGGTCTTTACAACTTATAGACATTCTTTTGATTCACTGTAATAACTAATTAGAGAGTATAGAACTCCATGGCTAACACTAGCAAGGGGATACTGTTTCTGCCCCCTTCTGATGCCTATGTCAGAAGCTTTCTCTATCTCCTTTATACTTTAATAAAACTTTATTACACAAAAGCTCTGAGCAATCAAGCCTCGTCTCTGGCCCCGGATTGAATTCCTCTCCTCTGGAGGCCAAGAATCCCAGCGTCTTTGAGTGGTTCAACAACAACCTTTCACAGTAGTAAAGAATCCACCTGCCGACGCAAGAGACTCGCGTTCGATCCCCTGGCTGGAAATACCCCGTGGAGGAGGAAACCCACTGCAATATTCTTGCCTGGGAAATCCTATGGACAGAGGAGCCTGGCAGGCTATACAGGTCATGCAGAGTGTGAGACACAACTGAGCAACTGAGTACGCATCATAAAACATATCGCTCTCCTGGGAAAAGATCAAAATTCACACTTTGAAGTATGATTTCCACTTAATTCATATTGCTTTCATACCATTGTAAAGTTGAAAAATTATAAGTTGAAGCATCATAAGTTGGGGGCAGTTGATAGAAGCCTTTTTTTGTTTGTTTGTTTCCCCCTTGTTGTTTTTGTTAGAAAGGAATTTGTAAATTTTTTTTATGGTCTGTGGTTTTATATCTGTTAAATGTTTAAAGGATTAAATCTTGAAGTGATTTCCTATGTAGAAAACTTTAATTTCAAAAAGCAAAAACTAGGGACTTCCCTAGTAATCCAGGGGCTAAGATTTTGAGTTCCCAATGCAGGGGGCCTGGGTTCGAGCCCAGGTCAGGGAACTAGATTGCATATGCCACAACTAAGCCCCAATGCAGCCAAATAAATAAATATTTTTTAAAAAGCAAAAGCTAATTAAAAATAATGATCAATTGTAGGAAAATACAGCATATGTAAATTTCTCTTATTTTCACTAAGTAATGCATGGGAAGGTTGAATCAAAAAAAATTTTTTTTTAATTCCTAATATAGGAAACTTGTGGTGTTGGAGAAGATTCTTGAGAGTCCCTTGTACCACAAGGAGATTCAACCAGTCCATCCTAAAGGAAATCAGTCCTGAATATTCACTGGAAGGACTGATGCTGAAGCTGAAACTCCAATACTTTGGCTACCTGATGCGAAGAACTGACTCATTTGAAAAGAGCCTGATGCTGGGAAAGATTGAAGGCAGGAGGAGAAGGGGATGACAGAGGATGATATGGTTGGATGGCATCACTGACTCAATGGACATAAGTAAACTCCAGGAGTTGGTGATGGACACGGAGGACTGGCGTGCTGCAGTCCATGGGGTCGCAAAGAGTTGGACATGACTCAGTGAGTGAACTGAACTGAACTGAATTGAAGATAGGAAACTAACCTACATGTCCTGCTCTATTTTGCTCTTATTCTAGCCACCCTGGAGTAGGAAATTGCAACCCACTCCAGTATTCTTGCCTGGAGAATTCCATGGACAGAGGATCCTGGTGGGCTACAGTCCATGGGGTCACAAAGAGTTGGAGATAACTGAGTGAATAACCCTTTGAAATAAGCAGTCTTGATTACTTCCCGATTTCATTTTTTTAGTGTTTCCTTTTATGAAACCAAACCAATGCGAATGCTTACTGGGTTTGTTCTTATAATGAGCTGTCAGGGGTTCACATATTTGATGTTTGCCTAGTATTCTTGCCTGGAAAATCCCATAGATGGAAGAGCCTGGTAGGCTACAGTCCATGGGATTGCAAAGAGTCGGACACGACTGAGTGACTTCACTTTCTTTCTTTCTTTCTAGTAGTAAAAGTTAAGCCTCATCCCTCCCTTTTATCCTAGTGCTTCTTACCTGGACAGGCTGATAAGAAACCCTGGAGGCTCTTGCTTTTTGAGCTGCTGTTTGCTGGGGAGCTTTTCCTATGCCCTGTGCTGGCTGCCCCTGTGTAGCATGGTTGATCCCACCAAGCCTGAGTTTGATATACAGAGGACACCGAGTTGGAAGTTTTGGTAATTCCTTATCTTTTCTGGGTATTGTTTTTGCTTTGGCTCCATCCCTTCATTCTTTCTAGAGTTATTTCTCCACTGATCTCCAGTAGCATATTGGGCACCTACTGACCTGGGGAGTTCCTCTTTCAGTATCCTATCATTTTGCCTTTTCATACTGTTCATGGGGTTCTCAAGGCAAGAATACTGAAGTGGTTTGCCATTCCCTTCTCCAGTGGACCACATTCTGTCAGACCTCTCCACCATGACCCACCCGTCTTGGGTTGCCCCTTGGGCATGGCTTATTTTTATTGAGTTAGACAAGGCTGTGGTCCCAGTGTGATTAGATTGACTAGTTTTCTGTGAGTATGGTTTCAGTGTGTCTGCCCTCTGATGCCCTCTTGCAACACCTACCATCTTACTTGGATTTCGCTTATCTTGGGCGTGGGGTATCTCTTCACAGCTGCTCCAGCAAAGCGCAGCCACTGCTCCTTACCTTGGATGAGGGGTATCTCCTCACTGCTGCCCTTCCTGACCTTCAACGGGGGATGGCTCCTCTAGGCCCTCCTGTGCCTGTGCAGCCACCACTCCTTGGACGTGGGGTTGCTCCTCCTGGCCGCCGCCCCTGGCCTCGGGTGTGGGGTTGCTTATCCCGGCCGCCTCCTTGGCCTCAGGCTGGGGTTGCTCCTTCCGCCTGCTGCCCCTGGCCTTGGGTACCGCCCCTGGCCTCGGATTCAGGGTAGCTCCTCTCAGCCGCCGCACCTGACCTCGGATGTGGGATAGCTCCTCTCGGCCCTTCCTGCGCCATCGCAGACTGGCACTCTAGGCTACTGCCCCTGACCTCGGACGTGGGGTAGCTCCTCTCTCTTGCGGTTAGTGCGCCGGCCGCAGCCACCTGGTGATAGAAGCAAGGTCCGATGCTGTAAAGAGCAATATTGCATAGGAACCTGGAATGTCAGGTCCATGAATCAAGGCAAATTTGGAAGTGGTCAAACAAGAGATGGCAAGAGTGAACGTTGACATTCTAGGAATCAGCGAACTAAAATGGACTGGAATGGGTGAATTTAACTCAGATGACCATTATATCTACTACTGTGGGCAGGAATCCCTCAGAAGAAATGGAGTAGCCATCACGGTCTACAAAAGAGTCTGAAATGCAGTACTTGGATGCAATCTCAAAAACGACAGAATGATCTCTGTTCGTCTCCAAGGCAAACCATTCAATATCACAGTAATCCAAGTCTATGCCCCAACCAGTAACGCTGAAGAAGCTGAAGTTGAACGGTTTTATGAGGACCTACAAGACCTTTTAGAATAACACCCCCCCAAAAGATGTCCTTTTCATTATAGGGGACTGGAATGCAAAAGTAGGAAGTCA
>NW_024073541.1:0-3959 GCF_014754425.2 Oryx dammah
GCCAACATCCTCTGGATCATGAAAAAAGCAAGAGAGTTCCAGAAAAAGATCTGTTTCTGCTTTATTGACTATGCCAAAGCCTTTGACTGTGTGGATCACAATCAACTGTGGAAAATTCTGAAAGAGATGGGAATACCAGACCACCTGACCTGCCTCTTGAGAAATCTGTATGCAGGTCAGGAAGCAGCAGTTAAAACTGGACATGGAAAAACAGACTGGTTCCAAATAGGAAAAGGAGTACATCAAGGCTGTATATTGTCACCCTGCTTATTTAACTTCTATGCAGAATACAGCATGAGAAACACTGGACTGGAAGAATCACAAGCTGGAATCAAGATTGCCAGGAGAAATATCAATAACCTCAGATATGCAGATGACAGCACCCTTATGGCAGAAAGTGAAGAGGAACTAAAAAGCCTCTTGATGAAAGTGAAAGAGGAGAGTGAAAAAGTTGGCTTCAAGCTCAACATTCAGAAAACGAAGATCATGGCATCTGGTCCCATCACTTCATGGGAAATAGATGGGGAAACAGTACTTTTTTGGGCTTCAGAATCACTGCAGATCGTGACTGCAGCCATGAAATTAAAAGACCCTTACTCCTTGGAGGAAAGTTATGACAAACCTAGATAGTATATTCAAAAGCAGAGACATTACTTTACCGACTAAGGTCCGTCTAGTCAAGGCTATGGTTTTTCCTGTGGTCATGTATGGATGTGAGAGTTGGACTGTGAAGAAGGCTGAGCGCCGAAGAATGGATGCATTTGAACTGTGGTGTTGGAAGACTCTTGAGGGTCCCTTGGACTGCAACGAGATCCAACCAGTCCATTCTGAAGGAGATCAGCCCTGGGGTTTCTTTGGAAGGAATGATGCTAAAGCTGAAGCTCCAGTACTTTGGACACCTCATGCGAATAATTGTCTCATTGGAAAAGACTCTGATGCTGGGAGAGATTGGGGGCAGGAGGAGAAGGGGACGACCCAGGATGAGATGGCTGGATGGCATCACGGACTCGATGGACGTGAGTCTGAGTGAACTCCGGGAGATGGTGATGGACAGGGAGGCCTGGCGTGCTGCGATTCATGGGTTCGCAAAGAGTCGGACACGACTGAGTGACTGAACTGAACTGAACAGAAGCAGAAGATATTAAGAAGAGGTAGGAAAAATACACAGAACTATACAAACCAGATCTTCATGACCCAGATATCCATGATAGTGTGATCACTCACTTAGAGCCAGACATCTTGGAATGTGAAGTCAACAGGGCCTTAGGAAGCATCACTAGGAACAAAGCTAGTGGGGGTGATGGAATTCCAGTTGAGCTGTTTCAAATCCTGAAAGATGATGCTGTGAAAGTGGTGCACTCAATATGCCAGCAAATTTGGAAAACTCAGCAGTGGCCACAGGACTGGAAATGTCAGTTTTCATTCCAATCCCAAAGAAGAGAAATCTCAAAGAATGCTCAAACTACTGCACAATTGCACTCATCTCACATGCTAGCAAAGTAATGGTCAAAATTCTCCAAGCCAGGTTTCAATAGCACATGAACTATGAAATTCCAGATGTTCAAGCTGGATTTAGAAAAGGCAGAGGAACCAGAGATCAAATTGCCAATATCTGTTGGATCATAGAAAAAGCAAGACAATTCCAGAAAAAACATCTATCTCTGCTTTATTGACTATGCCAAAGCCTTTGACTGTGTGGATCACAATCAACTGTGAAAGATTCTGAACGAGATGGGAGTGCCAGACCACCTGAGATGCCTCCCGAGATATCTGTACGGAGGTCAAGAAGCAACAGTTAGAAACCGGACAGGGAACAACAGACGGGTTCCTAATTGGGAAAGGAGTACCTCAAGGCTATATATTGTCACCCTGCTTATTTAACTTATGTGCAGAGTACATCAGGCAAAATGCAGGGCTGGATGAAGCACAAACTGGAATCAAGATTGGCGGGAGAAATATCAATAACCTCAGATAGGCAGATGACACCACCGTTATGGCAGAAAGCAATGAAGAACTAAAGAGCCTTTTGAGGAAATGAAAGAGGAGAGTGAAAAAGCTGGCTTAAAACTCAACATTCAAACAACTAAGATTATAGCATCTGGTCCCATTGCTTCATGGCAAATAGATGGGGAAACAATGGTAACAGTGAGAGACTTTATTTGTGGGGGCTCGAAAGTCACTGCAGATGGTGAATGCAGCCATGAAATTAAAAGACGCTTGCTCATTGGGAAAAAAGCTATGTCCAACCTAGACAGCATACTAAAAAGCAGAGACATTGACAACAAAGGTCCAACTTGTCAAAGCCATGGTTTTTCCAGTAGTCATGTATGAATGTGTGAGTTGGACTATAAAGAAAGCTGAGTGTTGAAGAATTGATGCTTTTGAACTGTGGTGTTGGAGAAGACTCTTGAGGGTCCCTTGGACTGCAAAGAGATCAACCCAGTCAATCCTAAAGGAAATCAGTCCTGAATATTCATTGGAAGGACTGATGCTGAAATTGAAACTCCAAGTTTGGCCACTTGATGTAAAGAAATGACTTATTGGAAAAGACCGTCTTGCTGGGAAAGATTGAAGGCAGGAAAAGAAGGGGATGACAGAGGATGAGATGGTTGAATGACATCATCAACTTGATGGACATGAGTTTGAGCAAGCTCCAGGAATTGGTGATGGACAGGGAAGCCTGGCGTGGTGCAGTCCCATGGGGTCACAAAGAGTTGGACATGACTGAGCAACTGAACTGAACTGAAAAGTAGTCCAGTCATTTTGAGAAAAAAAAAATTAGAAAATGGCTAAAAATTGACATAATTGCCTCATCCAAAATGTTAACATTTTAATCTAAAATTTTCTTTGAATTCTGATATTTATATTGAGCCTGTATTTCATGCTCAGTCAGGATATGGGACATTGTAGATGCCCGGAGTCAATAAGACCATAATATCCTGAATGATACCCTGTCATACGTTTTGCCAAAATCTCCAGCAAAGTGTTACAGCTCTGTTAAGAAGTATCTTTAAAATGTAGGTTTAAAGCTTTTCACTGCACAAATATTCAATATTCATCAAAGAGGTTACCCACCGTTTTCTGGAAATAGCAGTAACTAATACTTTCATTGAATATTTACCATGTGTGATGGTCTGTTCTAAGCACTTTATCTGTATTAACATATCTAGTCTTAACAATAACTTTCTGAAGTAGGTGCTGTTATTATCATAATCATCCCCATTTTCAACAGGAGGATGCTGAGGCACAGACAAGTTAAGTAACTTGTACAAGGTCACACAGTTGGTAAATGATGGAGCCAAGATTCAGACCAGACAGTCTGGCTCAGAACCCTTGCTGTTAACCACTGTGAAATCTTATTTTCAGTATCACTGATTTTACAGTAAAAATGCTTTCAGTTTGTTGTGTGTGGCAAATGGAGATAATAACTGAACTCCAATGTGGCACTGCCTTAATTAATTTCATTTTGTGTGTTTATGGCTTATCTCCTTAATCAGAGAGAAAGCTTCTGAAAGGCAGACACCATGTTTTAAGACAATATTTTTTTTGTAGATCACTATGTCATTCAATAGTGTTATTTGCCCACAGAAAATTGGCAATAAATATTTACTGAATGATTGAAGGGAAATACAAGAAACTTCATGAACCTTTCCACATGGAGGCATCAAAGGTTAATTTCTTGGGTCAATCAGGAAAGATATTCCTCAAGAGACTTTCCTATGATTCTGGTTTTCATTAATTTTTTTTCTTAACAAAAGCGTTTTGAGATATAAAGTGAATTTAATGATTTTCAGTATTGCCATTGAGTTGTATGATCATCACCACAATCAACTTAAAACCTTACCATCACTCTGCCTCAAAAAACCCTGTGTCCATTAACACCTCTTTGCAGCCTTTCCTCTTTTCTTCCCACATCTCCTCCCAGCCCTAGGCAAGCACTAAACTAGTTTCCGTCTCTA
>NW_024073542.1:0-3959 GCF_014754425.2 Oryx dammah
GCTGAGAATCTACTGAGGTTCAGGCCAGCGGCTCTGCTCCCCTGCCATCACCCCACTGCAGTAAACAGGGACGCCCTTCCAGGTACAAGGAAAGAAGTGAGGAAGGAGGTACATGTGGTCAGGTCCCCTGCAGTCATGGGCTATCTCTCTATCCCTGGCACCTCCTCAGCCGTGGAAAGATGTGAGAGGAACCTAGTGGATTATTTGAGGTTTGAATTCTGTAATCCCTGTATGGTGCCATTCCAGGCCCTGGCAATGGCACGGGGTGCACCCGTCCCAGTAGTTCCTGCGCTCTTTCCTTCTTTCTCTAGGCTCTAGTTGGGGGCTGGGGCATCTGCTGACCGTGGAGGCAGTGGTGTGGGAGGGGCTGCAAGGAACGTGGTTCCCAAAGGCATGGGGAAGACACCTGGCAGGGCCGTCCAGGGCCAAGGCCAGATTGGTTTGTACGGATCTGTGCTCAGCAGGCCTGGGCTAAGATGGGGGCTCTGCAGAGCATGGACAGGGATGGGGCCAGGGAGTTAAGAGGTGGGGCGGGGGCAGTATTTTGGCAGGGAGAAGCCAAGCCCAGGACTGTGCCTGTCTGTGCTGGGAGAGGACCAGAGCCTGGTCACTGGGCTCTGAAGCCAAGGGGCTTGCCCTCCTTCCGCAGTGCTCCCAGAGTTTCAGGGCCCTGTCTTGGAAGTCACCATGAGCCTCTCTCCCGCTGGCCCACCCTCCTTCCTGACCTCCCCACAGACTGCATGTGATGGACGGGTCCTCTGGGTTGCTAACCCCTGTCAACGGACAGTGTGGAGATGGATGGAAGGAGCCAGCCCTCTGTGACCCGCCCCCTCCCCCCCATTCTGCGTCAGTATGCTTGGAGGATGCTCGGACACATGGGGCTGATGTCCGGCTCAGGGCTGTGAGCTTGGAGGGTGCTGTGTCAGGCCCCTGGCCTCTGTGGTTCTGTGTTTCAGCACCCACATGAGGTTCTGGGAGCCCTGGGACATGAAGTTCGGCTGTCTGTCCTTCCGACAGCCTTATGGGGTCAAGACCGTGGCGATGTGGTGGCGGCCCCTGCTATGTGGACCCAGCACTCTACCCTGGCTGTCCACATCAGGCACTGGGATTGGGAGGAGGTGGACTGGCAAGAGCTGCTGGAGCAGAGGCTGGGGATGAGCCCTGCCCAGATCCAGGCCTTGCTGCAGGAGAGGGAAAAGTTTGGCCACGGAGTGATCGCCTGTAAGTGACGCCCTGCCCCGCGCTGCCCGCATGGCTCCTGGTGGTTCCCTGGATCTCAGCCGGCTTGTGGTCATTTGTTTTCTGTTGAACCGGTTGGTAGGGGGAGGAGGGGTGGGGCTGAGGTTTCTTCAGAGGGGCAGCGAGGGTCCCTGGGCTGGGAAACGGTGGCCTGAGGTGCCTGACCCCCACTCTGGGCCTCAGTCCCCATTTGTGCTCTGAGAGGCAGAGGCATATCTGGGGTCTGCATTTGGCACTTACCTCTGTGTGTGTTGGGGGGGGAGGGGGTGCCCAGCAGAGACTATAAGAGGTAGCACAGCACCCAGCCTGGGTTCCCCAACTCCAGTGCCTGCATCTGGGCCTGAGCAAGTCCCCTGACTCCCCAGGGGTGAAGCCCCACAGCAACTCCTGCCTGCTGGTGAGTCGCCTGGGGACCTGAGGTCTGTAAGCTCCCCACCGGGGCCCTCCTGTTCTGTCCCTGCAGCCTACAGTGGGCAGACTGAGAGGTGCCCACGGCCTGGTGGGTTCATGGAGCACCGGGCCTCTCCCTTTCATTTCACTCCCTCCCTTGCTTGGCCTTACCCCGAGTTCCCTTTGCTGAGGTGAGCCCACCTGAAATGCTCAGCCAGAGGACCCAGTTCACCCTGGGTCTCCTCTGTGATGCAGTCTTAGACTCTAGCAGGCATGACTCTGAATCACCTTGTTCTCCTTCTGTGTCCTGTCTTTGCACACAGGTCCCGTGGATCGGGGTCACTTTGCTGTGCCCAGAAAACCTAGGTTGTGATGAGGCGGAGGAGCTGGAGAATCAAGCCATACTGCCCGACCTGCAGCGGAAGTACCTGACTGCACTCGCCGACCCTCGCTGGCTGCTACAGCCCGTCCTGGGGAGGGCCAGGAAGGACATCTTCCAAGTGGACATCCCCAAGCACCTGACCCCCTTTGGTCAGGAGGCCTGTCTAGACTGGGCTCTCGAGAGGAAGGTGACCGAGAGACCAGCTCATGGTGACACCATCCGGTCGCCGCCATGCCCTGGACATGCTCGTCTGGTTCAGCCTGAATTGGCCCCACCCTGTGGTGAGCTGCCCACTTGGTGTGGGGCCGGGGGCCGGGATTCTGGACTCAGCAAGAGTCTCCAGGACTTTACCTTTACAAAAAGATGTCACCACTCGTTTTGGCCCTGCTGGGTCTGGGTGCTTGAGAGAAATGTGTCGTTAGGAAACCGGTTAGTGTTTTTCCCTCTCTGTTCTGGTCCAAACTCCCCGATATTGGAACAGTGTCCAGGGGACTGATGGGGGAATGCTGGGGCTGAGGCTGAGTGTCAGCAGCTGGCTAGGACTCTGGCACATGGAGAGGCCGGCAGGCCCAGAAACTGACCATGGTTTGCCCTTGCAGTTGACCCTTGCCCTGCTGTAAAGTGTACCTTGGCTCACAAAGCATGTGTGTTGGACATGGTGCCTGAATGCTCCGTATCCAAAGTTAGGCTCCTAAATACAGCTGTGGGGGCAGAGCGACAAGGGCTGGTATTCAGCTTGTGGAAACTTGTACTTGTGTTTTGGTTTAAAGTCATGTTTTTGCAAGGCCCTTGGTGAGTGGGGTGACCCTGCTCTCCAGTGGGCCTCTTGGGGATGCCCCTGAATCAGTAGCTAGAGAGGCTCAGCTGCTGACCAGAAACTTGTGGCATCGTCGGCGGACCCAGGAGGAGCCCCTTCTGCTTCAAGAGGCATGACTCATGGAAGGTGACACCCCCACGGTCAGGAGCCAGACTGGGTCTTCTGCTGTGTGACAGGCAAGGTCCAGGGACCAGCCCGCCCTGGGATGGCCTCAGCGCATGGCTCGGGAGCCACACTCTTGGCTGAATGTGTGAAATGCTGATGCTTCAGATGAAAAGGGACTGGAATGAGGCCTGCCTGGGGCGTGGGCTTCCAGCCTCATCTGGCTCACCCAGTGCCGTTTGAATAGCATGGACAGACAGAAAGAACACAGACTCGCAGTTCTCATTTGATACTTTATTTACTCCCGTGGAGTTTTGCTGTACTTTATTAGAGCTAGAAATAGATTTTTTTTTTTTATTACAGGAGAGTGCTTTTGAGTGTCCCTAGGGACCTGGCGGCTCAGGGATTGAGATTGTCCTTGAATTGCTTACAGAGAGCACACTTGTAAACTGAGGAAGCCTCCTGTTCCTCATCCACCTCAGGGGCCTCGTTTGGGGCCACAACTGAAACGACCATCACAATGGAATAATAGGTGCTGTACCTAGTCGTCACCGAACCATAACCTGAGTACCCTGTGGGGCTCTAGGGCAGTTCCCCTGCGGCCTCCCTTCCCGCAGTAGCTGGGGTACAGATCTCACATTGCTGGACATGCCCTCTCCACTGGGCCCACCCTGATCGCTGGGGAGATGGTTTGCCCTGGCCCTCCAAGCTACACTGCCCATAGACCAAAGGCCACAGAACAGAAGTGAGCAGAGGCCAGGGGTTCTGTGAGCTGTTGGGATTCCTTTCTGGGCTTTCTTGTGAGCCTCTTGGGTGGACTCATTGTGATGGAATTTAGGAGAGCGTCTGGTCACCACAGCTTGCTTCTTTCTCTTTGGGGTCACTGTTGCACTGGTGGCGGGCTAAGCAGTTACTCTGGAGTCACCTTTCCTCCAGATGTCCTGCAGGAGGAGAGGCTTGTCTCTCTGAAACTTGGAGTTCCGATAGATCTGAAAGGAAATGAATCACTTTAGCCATTGTGTGGGAGAA
>NW_024073543.1:0-3959 GCF_014754425.2 Oryx dammah
TCTGAGGTTATTGATATTTCTCCCGGCAATCTTGATTCCAGCTTGTGTTTCTTCCAGTCCAGTGTTTCTCATGATGTACTCTGCATATAAGTTAAATAAGCAGGGTGACAATATACAGCCTTGACGTATTCCTTTTCCTATCTGGAACCAGTCTGTTTTTCCATGTCCAGTTCTAACTGTTGCTTCCTGGCCTGCATACAGATTTCTCAAGAGGCAGGTCAGGTGGTCTGGTATTCCCATCTCTTTCAGAATTTTCCACAGTTTGTTGTGATCCACACAAGCAAAGGCTTTGGCCTAGTCAATAAAGCAGTAATAGATGTTTTTCTGGAACTCTCTTGCTTTTACCATGATCCAGCGGATGTGGGCAATTTGATCTCTAGTTCCTCTCCCTTTTCTAAAACCAGCTTGAATATCAGGGAGTTCATGGTTCACGTATTGGTGAAGCCTGGCTTGGAGAATTTTGAGCATTACTTTGCTAGCGTGTGAGGTGAGTGCAATTGTGCAGTAGTTTGAGCATTCTTTGGCATTGCCTTTCTTTGGAATTGGAATGAAAACTGACCTTTTCCAGTCCTGTGGCCACTGCTGAGTTTTCCAAATTTTCTGGCATATGAGTGCAGCACTTTCACAGCATCATCTTCCAAGACTTGAAACAGCTCAACTGGAATTCCATCACCTCTACTAGCTTTGTTCGTAATGATGCTTTCTAAGGCCCACTTGACTTCACATTCCAGGATGTCTGGCTCTAGATGAGTGATTACACCATCGTGATTATCTGGGTCATGAAGATCTTTTTTGTACAATTCTTCTGTGTATTCTTGCCATCTCTTCTTAATATCTTCTGCTTCTGTTAGGTCCATACGATTTCTGTCCTTTATCAAGCCCATCTTTGCATGAAATGTTCCCTTGGCATCTCTAATTTTCTTGAAGAGATCTCTAGTCTTTCCCATTCTGTTGTTTTCCTCTATTTCTTTGCATTGATCACTGAGGAAGGTTTTCTTATCTCTTCTTGCTATTCGTTGGAATTCTGCATTCAGATGCTTATATCTTTCCTTTTCTCCTTGCCTTTTCGCTTCTCTTCTTTTCACAGCTATTTGTAAGGCCTCCCCAGACAGCCATTTTGCTTTTTTGCATTTCTTTTTCCTGAGGATGGTCTTGATCCCTGTCTCCTGTACAATGTCACGAACCTGATTCCATAGTTCATCAGGCACTCTATCTATCAGATCTAGGCCCTTAAATCTATTTCTCACTTCCACTGTATAATCATAAGGGATTTGATTTAGGTCATACCTGAATGGTCTAGCAGTTTTCCCTGCTTTCTTCAATTTAAGTCTGAATTTGGTAATAAGGAGTTCATGATCTGAGCCACAGTCAGCTCCTGGTCTTGTTTTTGCTGATGGTATAGAGCTTCTCCATCTTTGGCTGCAGAGAATATAATCAGTCTGATTTTGGTGTTGACCATCTGGTGATGTCCATGTGTAGAGTCTTTTCTTGTGTTGTTGGAAGAGGGTGTTTGCTATGACCAGTGCATTTTCTTGGCAAAACTCTACTAGTCTTTGCCCTGCTTCATTCCTCATTCCAAGGCCAAATTTGCCTGTTACTCCAGGTGTTTCTTGACTTCCTACTTTTGCATTCCAGTCCCCTATAATGAAAAGGACATCTTTTTTGGGTGTTAGTTCTAAAAGGTCTTGTAGGTCTTCATAGAACCGTTCAACTTCAGCTTCTTTAGTGTTACTGGTTGCAGCATAGACTTGGATTACTGTGGTATTGAATGGTTTGCCTTGGAAACAAACAGAGATCATTCTGTTGTTTTTGAGATTGCATCCAAGTACTGCATTTCGGACTCTTGTTGACCATGATGGCTACTCCATTTCTTCTGAGGGATTCCTGCCCACAGTAGTAGATATAACAGTCATCTGAGTTAAATTCACCCATTCCAGTCCATTTTAGTTCCCTGATTCCTAGAATGTCGATGTTCACTCTTGCCATCTCCTATTTGACCACTTCCAATTTGCCTTGATTCATGGACCTGACATTCCAGGTTCCTATGCAATATTGCTCTTTACAGCATCAGACCTTGCTTCTATCACCAGTCACATCCACAGCTGGTAGTGTTTTGGCTTTGGCTCCATCTCTTCATTCTTTCTGGAGTTATTTCTCCACTGACCTCCAGTAGCGTATTGGGCACCTACTGACCTGGGGAGTTCCTCTTTCAGTATCCTATCATTTTGCCTTTTTATACTGTTCATGGGGTTTTCAAGGCAAGAATACTGATGTGGGTTGCCATTCCCTTCTCCAGTGGACCACATTCTGTCAGACCTCTCCACCATGACCCGCCCGTCTTGGATGGCCCCACAGGCATGGCTTAGTTTCATTGAGTTAGACAAGGCTGTGGTCCTAGTGTGATTAGATTGACTAGTTTTCTGTGAGTATGGTTTCAGTGTGTCTGCCCTCTGATGCCCTCTTGCAACACCGACCATCTTACTTGGGTTTCTTTTACCTTGGGCATGGGGTATCTCTACATGGCTGCTCCAGCCAAGTGCAGCTGCTGCTCCTTACCTTGGATGAGGGGTATCTCCTCCTGCTGCCCCTCCTGACCTTCAATGTGGGATGGCTCCTCTAGGCCCTCCTGCACCCACATAGCCACCACTCATTGGACTTGGGGTTGCTCCTCCTGGCCGCCGCCCCTGGCCTTGGGCATAGGGTTGCTCCTCCCGGTCACCACCCTGGCCTCGGATTCAGGGTGGCTCCTCTTGGCTGTCACGCTTGACCTCGGATGCAGGGTAGCTCCTCCCGGCCGCTGTCCCTGGCCTTGACGCGGGGTATCTCCTCTTAGCCGTCGCCCCTGACCTCAGACGCAGGTGTCTCCTCTTGGCCGCCACCCCTGACCTGAGACGTGGGGTAGCTCTCAGCCATGCTGAGTGCGACAGGCTCTGCCGCTGCCTGCACTTAGTGCTTAGTGTGCCGAAAATCTTAATTAGCATAGGGCTTTTCTCATTGTTGAGTCAATGATTGCCACCAGGCCTCCATATCCTTAGGCACCTGGGAATATATTAATGTGTTTGGAACATAGAAAGGGAAATATAGTAGTTTTTGACGTTAGCAATACTAGACTTTTTGAGTTAATGAATTTTCTCTTTTGTTATAGATCACTGTGCAGTTCAGTTAAGTTCAGTCGCTCAGTCGTGTCCAACTCTTTGCGACCCCATGAATCGCAGCCCGCCAGGCCTCCCTGCCCATCACCATCTTCCGGAGTTCACTCAGACTCACGTCCATCGAGTCCGTGATGCCATCCAGCCATCTCATCCTCTGTCGTCCCCTTCTCCTCCTGCCCCCAATCCCTCCCAGCATCAGAGTCTTTTCCAATGAGTCAACTCTTTGCATGAGGTGGCCAAAGTACTGGAGCTTCAGCTTTAGCATCATTCCTTCCCAAGAAATCCCAGGGTTGATCTCCTTCAGAATGGACTGGTTGGATCTCCTTGCAGTCCAAGGGATTCTCAAGAGTCTTCAACACCGCGGTTCAAAAGCATCAATTCTTCAGCACTCAGCCTTCTTCACAGTCCAACTCTCACATCCATACACGACCACTGGGAAAACAATAGCCTTGACTAGACGGACCTTAGTCGGCAAAGTAATGTCTCTGCTTTTGAATATGCTATCTAGGTTGGTCATAACTTTCCTTCCAAGGAGTAAGCGTCTTTTAATTTCATGGCTGCAGTCACCATCTGCAGTGATTTTGGAGCCCCCCAAAATAAAGTCTGACACTGTTTCCACTGTTTCCCCATTCTATTTCCCATGAAGTGATGGGACCAGATGCCATAATCTTCATTTTCTGAATGTTGAGCTTTAAGCCAACTTTTTCACTCTCCTCTTTCACTTTCATCAAGAGGCTTTTTAGCTCCTCTTCACTTTCTGCCATAAGGGTGGTGTCATCTGCATATCTGAGGTTATTGATATTTCTC